>NC_133662.1:181941406-182045760 GCF_037893015.1 Macrotis lagotis | reverse complement strand
CAGCTTAGGTCAAATGGAAAAAGTAGTCCCAAAGATCAATAAGGAGAAGAATGCCTTAAAAAAGCAGAATTGGGCAAATAGAAAAGGATCCATAAAAAACTTTTTGAAAAAAATAATTCTTCAAATGTAGAATGGAGCTAAGGGAAGCTGATGATTTGAGGAGAAATCAAGAAATAATAAAACAAAACCAAAAGAATGAAAAACTAGAAGTAAAAATGTAAACTATCACATTGGAAATAAAACTGACCTGAAAAACATATCCAGGAGAGATAATTTTAAAATTATTGGACTATCTGAAAGTCATGACAAGGAAAAGAGCCTAGACTTCATTTTTCAAGAAATAATCCAGGAAAATACCTCTGATATCCCAGAAGCAGAGGGCAAAATAGAAATTGAGGGACTCTACCAATCACCTCCCCCCAAAAAACTCCCAGGAATGTAAGCACCAAATTCCAGAACTCCCAAGTGAAGTAGAGTATATTACAAGCAGCAAGAATATTATGAAGTTATAGTCAGGTTAACAAGATTTAGCAGCTTCTACATTAAGGGCCTGTAGGGCATGTAATATGACATTCTGGCAGACAAAAGTCCTTGGATAACAATTGAGAATCAACTACCCAGAAAAACTGAACATACGCTTTCAGGGGAAAAGATGAACATCAATGAAATAGGGGACTTTCAAACTTATCTGTTGAAACAAGAGGATTTGAATAGAAAGTTTTATCTTTAAGTAGAGGACTCAGGTGAAGAATAGGAAGGACAAATTATGAGGATTTAATTATTAGGACAGTTAGAAGCAGCAAATTTAGTCAAGGCACAAGAGGAAGTTGAATATGAAGGTATAATACATTATAAAATTGGAATTAATAGGCAAAAGTAATGTACTGGGACAAAGAGAGAAAAGAAGTATGATAGGTTAAATTATTTCACATAAAAGATTCAAGATAAAGCTTTTGCAAGAGTGGAAAGAAGAATGTGAGCAGGGAGTGAGCCTTCATTCTCATCAGAATTGACTTAGAAAGAAAATAACATATACAATCAATTGGGTATAGAAATCTCTTTTTAATTGATATTTCATTTTTCTAAATATATGCTATGAAAAATTTTCAACTTTCATTCATATGCATATGCATATTTTTAAATTAAAAAATTTCCTTCCACTCTCCCTTCCCACCCTCTTCCCCTCAGTTAGGTTAACATTGCATACATATTTTTGATAAACATGTTTACAGATTACTCATTCTCCATATAAGGAAATAGATTAAGGGAAAGAGATAACATGAGACAATTTTTATAAAGTGTTCATCAGATTCTGAAGGGTTGGGTGTTTTTTGCTTGCTTTGTTTTCTTTTGTTTTGTTTTTCTTGCTCTGGATGGGAATAGCTGGTCAGATATGGTTGTCTTAACTTTATGAACTGCTGAGAGGAGCTGCTTCCATCAAGTTTGATCATCTCACAATGTTGTTGTTAATGTGTACATTGTTTTCTGGGTTCCCTTTGCTCAGCATCAGATGCTGTAAGTCATTCCATACTTCTCTAGAATCTGACCATTTATGGTTTCTTATAGAACAATAATATTTCATAGTATTCATGTACCATGACTTGCTTAGCCCTTCCTCACTTGATGGGCATCCCCTCAATTTCCAATTCTTTGCCACTACTAAAACAGCTGCAATGAATAAATTAAAAAATGCAAAAACTAAAAAGAAAGATACTATGAAGATTTTGGAACATATGAGACTTTTCTCATTTTTTATGATTTCTTCTGGATTTAGGTCTAGACTTGGTCAAAGGGCATGACCAGTTTTATTGCTCTTTGGTCATAGTTCCATATTGCTCTCCCAAATGGTTGGATTCATTCATAACTCCACCAGCAATGTATCAATGCCCCAATGCTCCCACAACTTCTCCAACATTGATCATCTTCTCTTTCTCTCATCTGGGTTAATATAATAGGTGTAAGATGATACCTCATTGTTGTTTCAATTTTCATTTATTTAATCAGTAGTGATTTGGAGCATTTTCTTCACATGATTATATACAGCTTTAATTTCTTCATTTGAAAACTGTTCATAGACTTTGACCATTTCTCAATTGGGGAATGACTTGTCATCTTATAAATTTTATGCAATTCTCTATATATTCTAGATATGAGACCTTTCTCAGATCTCTTACTTTTTAAGATTTTTGCCCAGCTTTCTGCTTTCCTTCTAATTTTGGCTACATTGATTTTATTAGTGCAAAATTTTTAATTTAATATAGTCAAAAATCATTAACTTTTCAGTTTATAATGTACTCTATTTCTTGTTTGGATATAGAAATCTAACTTACCATAGAAGAAAATAGGACAGAAAAATGATAGGAGAAAGGGGAAGTGGCGGGGAGATGGAGGAGAGGGAAATGGTGGGTGTGCGTAGTCAGATACAACACATTTTTGAAGAGGGATAATGTGAAAGGAAAAAGAGAGAAAAGAATAAATGGAAGTGGGGAGGAATAGGATGGAGGGAAATATTGCTAGAAATAGCAACTATGGAAAAAATTTTGGACCAATTTTGCTGATGGACTTACAAAATTAAAAAAAGCAAAGAATCAAAACTGACTGATAAATAATGCAACAACAAATATATACACATTTTTTTTTGTCCTGGAGAGTTAGTCATTAAACACTTACCAGCTCTACCCTGCTTATATCATATTGTTGGGGATGATTGTGGAGATGAAAAACAAAGTCACAGGAGAAAAACATTCCCACCCATTTGTCACTTAGAAGATTAACTGCTATGAAACTAAGGAACTGGGTACTATTTCAAAGTGCATTGCATATATATGATCACTTTTCAAATAAATATAATAGATGAAGGGAAATATATTAAAATTAAAATAAATATGACTATATTAAAAGTATTGAATTGTGTGTATGGGGGTAGTGGTTCATGAAACTGCTGTTAATCATTTATAGTTATGCTTTATAACTTGAACTGTGTCATCATAGTGCACTGTGGTGTTTTCCCTGAAGGAGAAAGTTATCATATATAAAAATGAACATCAGATCTTACTGAGGGAATTATTATGAGCTTTATCTTGCATCCCAAATGATTTCTTCATGCCCTGGAAGTTCATTAAGAGCTTCCTATGTGCAAAAAGGCAATAACAGTAAATGTACACATGGGATATAGGATGTGCTGCCTTTGGGTAAGAACATCCCATTCTATCTTCAATAATTTCTTATTTAGACAACATCTTTCCTAAAGATTGCCTGCCAGGATGAAAAAAAAATAAGTGAATCTCTGAGTAACTATCCATTTATCCATCTCATAACAATTTCATTTTATTCATAACAAAGGAAATTACATTTTTCTAATAGTCCTTTGAATTATCATTGTTAATTTTTATTTTCTGTTTATTTTACCTCCTCCACATTTACCCCTCCCACAAATAATTCAGGGCAACATGATGCTAGGAAACCTACATGCATGAACTTCTTTATCATTTTCAGTAGGATATACTTGAAATGTCCAGACTTAAGGAAAAAATATCACTACAGGACCTCAAAGAAATCTTTTTCTCTATCAACAAAGAATAAGAGCTGCCCTGTTGTTTTGCAAAAGAATGAATCTTCCCTAGTCTATAAATAATGAAAAGAAAAAACTCAGAAAAGATTTTTTTTCTCATTCAGCTGGCTTCAGGCTACCTACCCAGCATGACTTCTTGTTTACAACTACAAATACAAATGTATATTTCTTTCCTCTTCACTCAAAACATTAGTGTTCTGGCTTTTGAAATTAACCTCTAGGATGTATTTATGTTGTTCATTTGATATTGCCATCTTAAATGTGTTTAGTCTATTTTTTCATTACTCTTCATCAGAATCTTTAAGAATTTTATAAAGCATTGTCTCATGAATTATCTTTGACTTGTAAAGTAGGTATTGAGACTTTAAGCCCATTTGACTAATGGGAAAAGTAAGATTTCTCAACATTCCATGGAGGCTTTAACAATTCTAAAAGAAAGTTTAAAGAGATTGGTGAGTAGTAAGTCTCGATAAAATTGAAAATGGAGGAATAAGAAGATTGATGTTTGACTCTCACAACTCACACAGACTCAAAAAATTGGTGGAGATAACTGTAGTCAGATGGTTCTTATATATATAAGAACTATATAACCAGGTGATATAACCTGGCATTGCAAACAGTCAATCAACTATGATTGCCCACAGGTGAAGGTTGATTTTTCTACCTGTTCTAATTTTCCCAGTGACACTTCCTGGATTTTCCTCACCCCAGAATTTGGCTCCTGATTTATGGATTCCTCAGTTTCCTCTTCTTCAGTATTCAGTGAGTACTTAATTAAATACCACCAAAATACAAAATATAGGCATGTTCTCAGGTCTCAATGGCTCTAATTCTTGCCTCTGCAATTCTGACACAAAAGAAGCACCAGCAAAATAAGTATTAGATATCAACTCTCATTTCTCAAGATTAATGGAAGATTTTTTTTTTAAACAGGAGCCATATTCAATACATAGCTATTTTTTATCTTCAGTAAGTCCTATCACCACAGATTATCCTTGGTCAATATGGAGGTGCAGATTATATGCAAATAAGGTAAAATACATTTCCAAGGTTAAGAATAAATGCAAACAAAATCTCTCTCTCTCTCTCTCTCTCTCTCTCTCTCTCTCTCTCTCACACACACACACACACACACACACACACACACACACACACACACACACACAATGGTACTTTGGTATTCCTGGTCTTAGTATCCTAGGAAGGACAATGAATGAGATTCCCCAAGGTTTTCTATAATGCAGTCATTTCATTCCTGAGAAGTTAGAGGATCATATGAATCAGAATCAAACTTAAAATATTATAGAATAAATCTCCATAGCAGTGCCTTAACAAGTATTTGAGAATTCTCCACAAAAAAGTAGCTCAGTATTTCCTACCATCCTTCAATCTCCTCCACTTTGTTGATACTTAGTTGAAAAAGAACAAAATAAACAAAAATGAAACAGGAGCTGCAGGAAGCTTTGGATAAATAGAGTAAAATTTGGTGTTTTATTATTTTTTTACGTTTTATAATGGCTAAATTTTATAAGCTTGAGTTAATCCCAGAGTCAAGAAGACTTGAATTTATTTCAAGTCTCAAGGACTTGGGCAAACTTAAGCTCTCAATGCCCTAGACAATTCTCCAAGAGTGGAATGAATGAATCATTAAATGGATGGATGGATGGATGGATGGATGGATGGATGGATGGATGGATGGATGAGACATTTATTAAATATTATGTAGGTAATAAATTAAGTAGATATAAATTGAAAAATAAATTGAAGTCGAAGCCAAACTCCAGGATTTCTCATGGTATACCAGTAAGTCAGATCATCAGGAGTCTAGAAGGCATAGTGAGAAAGTTGATACTAAGACATGGAGAACTTTAGAATACAGTGGCAAGACAAATTAAAAGAACTGGTGGGTTTTTATATCACTGGAAAGTTTGTGATTGGGGACTCCCAGTTCATCCATGTGATATTAATAATCATCTGATTGTCCCCTCAAGCATAAATATCTTCAAGGTAGGGAAAAATTTACCATCTGGTTATCTCAATGAGATCAAAACAACCTGAGTAATGTTACCAATCTACCTTAATAGAAGGAAGTTCCTCATTAAATGTTCCATATATACCAGCTTTACAGATTTTACTTTCTTAAAAGAGTAGAGGCCAAAACTAAGTGAAAGGTAGATTTACTCCCCAACTAACCTACATTAATAGAAAGTAATTCCACACTAAGTATTCCCTTTATCTCAGTTACAGATCTGATTTTCTTAAAAGGTAAAACTAGGTTAAAAGTAGATTTATCCCCAATTAAATATTAACTACTGTTCATTAACTTGATTTGTTTACTTAAGAAAAAGCAAAACAGAATTAGGTTAAAATACACATTTATTAATATTTCTCTAAGTTTTCTGATTATACAGATATGCATGGGGTGGGTGTGGGTTTCTGGCTAGAAAACCAAACCCCCAAAATGGAGTCCTGAAATGGGGTTTTTATATATTTTGACTATCAGAAGACAGGATCTGGAAAACCACCTGCAAGATCATCCAAACAAAGAAGGGAGTGTCCCCCATCTCCAGATTGGGCAGAAGAATGAGATATCAGACATTTAAAATGAGTGTCTTATCAGTTATGCTAAAGGCTTTCATAAAAGTAAGGCAAATCTTCTCTCTCCAAGATGTCTGTTCACCTAGTGACCCTTGATACAATAGGATTTGTTATTAGGAGCCAATACAACTTATCAAAAACATTAACAAATTTACCTAGGTTTTGTTTGTTGTTCTCATATATATTTATATGAGAATAACAAACAAAAGTTTGTAGCCAAATCAATTCTTTTGATGGATTGTATGGATGTTATGGTTTAAGAAATAAAGAAGGAAGCAGGATTCCCTCTAACTCTTCTAACTCTATAGGAAACAAGTAAGGATGAAATAGAACAAAAGTCATCATTTATATGTATTATTATGAGCAGTGCCACCAAAGTTGATAAGTTTTCTTTTTACCAAATGAAGGAAGAAAAGAATACTATTCTCACATCATAGTCCAAAAATCTAAATGTCAATGAATTTTGAGACTAAATTCATTGTTTCTAATATTCCAAATATCCAAATATTTCCATTTATACACATATTCCTGAATGCAAATTATCCTCAAAACAGATTTTTATTGAACACACACACACACACACACACACACACACACACACATATATATATATATATATATATATATATATATACTTGATTCAAATTTCCATATTCTCTGCCAACAAAAGAAATGATAGATAACTTTCTTGCAGAAGTTGTTTAGGTACAGATTTGCCTGGAAGCAGAGTCATGAGCTAATTATCTGTCCCAATTTTAGCACTTAGATTCTAAGACCTAGACAGTCATGAAAGTATATATGCATTCCTATTTTCAGACTTTAAAAGAAATCTAATATACTGTTCCTCTCCTTCCTATTTTCCATTTGTTTGGTGTTTCCTGAATATCTCTATAAAAGAACTCACTGTAGTTTCTTTATGTAGTCTCTTGGGTTTTAATACAGATTCTTGTAAGATGGAGAGAAGGAATACTAAAGGCTAAAATAATGATGGTTAGAAGGGAAAGATGAAAACCTTGTAGACCAAAGGGGGCTTAATAAGTGCTGAAAACTATTTATAATTTATCATTATACCTGTTAAAACATTTATTTTTGAAGGAAATTTAACCTCTTAGTTGCTTGTTTTCTCATCCCCCCCAAATGAGAAGGCTGTAAAATGAAATTTACATATATATATATATATATATTATATATATATATAATATATATATATATATATATTATCCAAACGTATTTCAATTATCAAAATTCTATGATTCCATGAACCTAAGAAAGGAAATATACTTCCTCACTGCTGACTAAAATTATCTAGTTTCTAATTGTCCTCCTCATCAGGAAATCCTTTAATTTAATTTCCAAAAATTTAAAACCAATTTCTATCATTTTGTCCTTGCTGTAAAAGTTTAAGATTTGGGATTTCAACAATATGATTATTCTCTCTGCTTTCATTGATTGTTATTTTTCATTACTATAATAAATGGTTTCCATGAGATCCTATAGCCATTTAGACAATAAAACAGTGGTCAACTTTCTAATGATGAGATCTTTTAAACATATCTTGGATAGTTCTTGGATATAAAAGCCATAGTTTATTGCCAAAGTCATGCTAAAATCTTTTCCAGCTGCAGAGGACCTTTCAGGGTCTATATTCATTTAGCAGACATGGGGGTGTAATCTATCTCTGATACTTGCTAATTTTCTAATCATGGCAAGTCACTTAACCTCAAGGCTATTTATCTTCCTTATTTATAAAATGAAGATAATAATATCAAAGGGCCTGCCTCTTCAGATTTTCATTAGAATCAAATAAGATAATATGGAAATAGTATTTCATAGGCCTTAAGAATATCAGCTGACCCTATTGTTTTATGTAAGGTGAGCTTATTTCATTCTCTTGCATACATTCACTTGCTATATTCACCATACAATAGTTGTCATTTATTCCTTTCACATAGTCAATCCAGTAATTTGTGATGAGTCTGTCTGCTATGGTAGTGAATTGATTATGCTGTCATCTGATATTTAAATAGCACAAAGGTGTCACAAGTGAAACTAGACAAGAATTTGAATGGGTATCCAAGAAAGACAGCAATCTTACCTTAACATAATAGTAATTTCGTGCATTGGAAAACAACCTTGCCTAAGAGAATTGTGCTTAGGCTACAGTGGAGTTGGAAGTTAGGATTATCTGCTAACAAACAACAAAATATACTGGCAGTCTTGATATTTTCATAAAGACCTATTACTCCCTGAAAATATTCCCTCACACATATTCAGAATATGTGAGGCATTCCTTGGAAAGATTGATACATTTAAAATAAAGTGATAAGAAAAAATCGATTATTTGACTTTTTTTAAAAAATTCACTTAAATACATAACAAAAATAAAAGTTATTTTATTATTAACATTATTTTTAAAAAATATTTAAAATTCATACATTTAGGAACAGTATTTCTTAAATTATGTAAGTATGCCTTTCTCCTCTTGAAGTCATATAAATTCTGTATATGTTAATAAAGCTATGTAACATTTAGTTACTAAATCTATAGACTGTAAGTGAGTTTCTGGACTAAACAAAGCTAATTTTCCTACTATGGTTTTGTGCAGTGTAACTTGCTTTCCAGTCATGACTTACATAATGGCTGTGTCATTTTGGACAAATAACCTCTCAGTTTCCCCAAAATATTATCAAATGGTAAAAGATTCAGAGAATTTGCTGAACTGAGTTAGAGGTTCTTCACTGAGAGCCCTCTTTACTAATGGCATCATATACTCGAGTAAAAATAAAGACAAAATAGAAAACATCTCTTTTCCTCTCCTTTTTTTCTTATCTCTCTTTTTTTGCTCTACTCCCATAAGGATTAACCATTACCTTTCCTCATTTTCTTCCATAAACTATTGGTATTGAAGGTACAGTAACAAAGATGATGAAGTCAACAATATTATTGATAGGTGGTGAGTTATGTGACTAGAGTTGTCATTACAGTAATTTGGATTTAAGTCCCACATCTGATACATACTGTGTGACCATGAGCTGGTCTCTTTACCCTTTACTGAGCTGAATAACTAAGAACATAAGCAAAGAAAAATTTAAATCTGCATTTGTAGGAACAATTTCTATTTGGAGCTCAGCTCAACCAAAGAAAGCACAAACACAGATCATCTTTCTGGTTTCAATATAATCTTATAACTATAAAATGTAATTCTTAAGAGTATAAGTAAAAAAAGTTATATATTTCTTCTTTCACCAAACAGCTAAATTTGAAATATTGATATTATCTTTCATTATTTCCTATTCTTCTTCCTCAATATCTAATCAAATGTCAGTCTTTCCAAAATCACGATCCTAATACAAGCTGTCATAGCTAGTTGCTCAGAATATTTCAGTATCTCCTATTTTTCCCATATTTGTCTCCTCTTCTTTCAAAAAAATAATATTTCATACTCCATTTATATTAATTTTTGAAGTATGGACCTGAACATGCTATTTGATTCAAATTATTACCAATTTGAAATAAAAATGAATAAAGACAAGTTATAGCACCAAATTTTATGATTTGGTATTATAATATATTGAAGTCCTATAGAAGACTTTTGGAAAAATGGATGGCTGAATATGATAACACATTCCTGTAGTGCCAACTAATAGGTTTCTGAAGCTAGTAGTTCAACTGAGTTCAAAAATTCTGAGTTGCTATAAGACAAAATCAAGTAGGTGTTCACTCTGAGTCCAACATCTGTATGGTCAAGATCTGGGAGCATGTGACCATCAGGGTAACCAAAAAAGGGGTTCATCTCAGAAATGGAACTGAACAAAGCTTCTATGCTAAATAACCCAGAGGGATTGGGTCTTTGAATGCTCATTGTATTTCTAGGTTTTATCAGATAGTGAACACAGTTTCAAAATATGAAAAAAAATAGAAATATTGAGATCCAATCTCTGTTTTTCTCCAAGGTTCTATGCCAAAATATTCTCCTCCTCTGTTCAACACTCAGATCAAAGATCATCTCCTCTGAGAAGCCTGATCAAATTGCACTAATGAAAAATTAACATCCCTCCTCAAATCTGAGGAAATGTTTCCTTGGCACTCCTATGTGCTTGATCCATGCTATATAAGTGTTATTTTTGTATGTCATCAGTTCCATCATCTTGTAGGCTTATAAAGAAGAAGGAACCTTGTGATCTCTGTATCTGCCTTGGAATTTATTTATAGTGGCCTTCTGTCTTTGTTGTTCTTCTAGAAAATTGTCATTGTATTAGCTATTATTACCAGATTGTATATGGCAGCTCTTTCTTCTGGAGTACAGTTGGGACAACCAATTGTGATCTAGAAAATAAAAAAAGTTCTTGGGCTTTTTTATTTTATAATTATATGCTAATTTTTACAATATTATATTATATATATTTAGGCCCCTAATAGGCTCAGACTTTTCTTTAAGGGAGAGGATGAACTGGGCAGGTTGGTGGAGAGAAGCCAGGCACTGTGTTAAGGTCTCCTGATCTTAGCTCAGAATTAATATGAATCACTTATCTCTTAACAGAGATTCAATCAATAAAACCAAGAAAAGGAAACTAGGAGAAGAACATCTAGCTACAAGGACTGTCTCAGGAGATCATGGGTAAGCCAAGGGCAGAGAGCCAGCACAGGGGAGTGGGGAGAAGCCTGAAAACCAGACTAAGATCAGGCATGGAGGCTTTGGCTGTGTAAGCAGCAGGAGCTCCAGAGGGGTTGGAAGGGAAGTTCGAATGCAGAGAATTTCAGTGTGCTGCTGGACATCTAGCCACTTGACTTGGGTTGCAGGCTCCACACTTTCAGTAGATCCTCTTCCCAGAACAAACACAGTAACAGCCCCACCCCCCAGGCTCAGGTGTGGACAGCAGAGCTCCTTCAGCTGAATAGGGAGACTAACAGGACCCAGCCCTCAATGTTCAAGGATAAAAGTATCCATGTGTAACTGCCCCCACCTACCCTCTCCAGAATTATGGAGTGGGTCTCAAATCAAGGTCACAGACACTCCAGAGATAGCAACCAGAATCCCTTACTGGTCGGCCCACATAGGATTACTAAATATGATGAGCAAAGCCTCTAGGAATTTCAAAACCAAAGGCCTATGAATCAGGACCTCCCCCCCAACACAAGATTTTAGGAAAAGGAAGAAAGGCCAGTGAAAGAGTGGTCTATAGAAAACTACCTTGAAATTAAAGATCCCAACTCTGAGAGATCAGAGCTTCTGAGAAGAATATAAACTGATCTCCACCCCAGAAAGACTTCCTAGATGAAATCAGGAAAGAGTTTAAAAATCAATTGGGAAAAATTGAGAAAAGAAACTCAAGAGAAAATTAACATCTTGCAACAAGAAAACAAATCCTTGGAAAATACAAATGGATAAATGCAAAAAAAAATCAACTTACTAAATGGGAAAAAACCTGCAAAAATAGAATTGACTGGGGCAGCTAGGTAGTGCAGTGGATAGAGCACAGATTCCTGATGTCAGGAGGAGCTGAGTTCAAATTTGCCCTCAAAAACTTAATAATTACCTAGCTGTGTGGCCTTGGGCAAGTTACTTAACACCACTGACTGGCAAAAACAAACAAAAAATAGAATTGATTGGAAAAGGAATTGCAAAAGGTAAATGGAGAAAATTCTCTGAAAAAAAGAAAGAGATCTGTGGAAACTAATGACTTCATGAGACAACAATTATGTGTTAGACAAAAATCAAAAATTTGGGAAACTAGAAGAAAATGTAAAATACCTCATGGCAAAACCATTTACCTCAAGAAGACATCCAGGAGGAACAATTTAAGAATCACTGGGCTTCCTGGAAACATTGAAGAGAAAAAAAAAGGCTGGATTAACTATTACAGGATTTAGTGATGGAAAATTGCATTGGTATCATAGAACTAGAGGGCAAAATAGTCATTGGAACAATACATTGATTCCCTCCTGAAAAGGATTCCCAAAATGAAAACACCAAGGAATATAGTGACCAAATTCCAGAACTATCAAATGAAAGAGAAAATCCTGCAAGCAGCCAGAAAGGAAACAATTTAGATACCAGGGAGCCAAGGCATCAACATTAAGGGATCAAAGGGCCTAGAATGTGATATTCTGAAGAGTAAGGGAGCTTGGAATGCAGCCAAGAATTCACTATCAAGAAAACTGAGCCTTCTCTTTCAGGGAAAAAGTTGGATATTTAAAAAATTGGAGACTAATGAAAAGACTAGAGCATGGGGCAGCTAGGTGTCACAGTGGATAGAGCACTGGCCTTGGCCTTGGAGTCAGGAGTGCCTGAGTTCAAATCTGGCCTCAGACACTTAATAATTACCTAGCTGTGTGGCCTTGGGCAAGCCACTTAAACCCATTGCCTTGAAAAATCTAAAAAAAATACTAAAGCTAAATAAAAATGTGGATGTCAAGCAGGTGACTCAAGAGATATATGAAAAGGTAGCTAGCCAATAAGATGAACCTGGCTATTTCCCCACCTGGGAGAAAGATTTTCATAACTCAATGTATAGCATGGACACATTGTAAAGACTATCAGACTGCCTTCTTGGGGGGATGGGAGGAGGGAAGCAAGATTGGATGAAAATTATAAGAAGAAAGGAAGGAAGGAAGGAAGGAAGGAAGGAAGGAAGGAAGGAAGGAAGGAAGGAAGGAAGGAAGGAAGAAAAAAAGAAAGAAAGAAAGACAGATCTGCTATTACTAAATAAAAGGGGAGTGGAAGCTAATCTTATGATTTTATCATATTAGCATCTCCTAGTATAAAAATTCCCCTTCACTGATGTAGATAAGCAACTTGTGTTAAGCCAGAGCACTAGAGATTTGTCTGGATCACTCAGATGCTAAATTATTTGCCAATGATTAATATGGAGGTTTGTGTGAGAGACAAGTCTTTTGTACCCCAGAACCAAACTCCTATTTACCACTCCAAGTTCATTAATATCTAATATCAGTGCCATAGACAGAGACTGGGGAAGGAGTCAAGATTATTTGAATTCAAATACAACCTCAGACATTTACTAGTTGTGTGACCCTGAAGAAATCACTTAATTATGTTTGTCTCAGGTTCCCTATCTAAAGGATGGAGACATTTGAGAAGGAAATGGCAAGCCATCCCAGTATCTTTGACATGAAAACAGCAGACAGGATCACATAGAATTGGACATGACTAAACAATAAATTAGCTTTTAACAACTGTTTTCTCCACATTTGTTGTTGTTACATAAATATTAGGTAGATATATCCATAGAGTTTTAGTTTTGAAGCACATAGTACCCAGGCATATCAATTCAAAACATAGTATCAGTGTCAGCTCACAGGCAACAGCAAACAACAAATATTCTCTTGGGGTGACCTTGCATTAGTGTTCTTAGAGAAGAACAAATCCTGCAGAGAGCTATGCATGTCTCTCAATGGTAAGAGGTCCAAGGGAATTCTATGAGTAATACTCAGTAATCCATAATATTAATCCTAGTAATTCTACTAGTAATCCCTATCTTCAGAATTTTGTTACTCCTACAGCCTGTTATCTATTAATTAGGTTGTCATACTCTTTCCTAGTACCATATGTTATCTTTTTCATTTTTATCAAAATCTAAAACAAACAGAAAGAAAATATAAAACCCTATATGATTTTCATCATCATTTACTTCAATAAACATTTCCAGGTTATATGGCAAGAGAAGGTTATCCCCCGGGAATTCAAGGATGCTTCCATTGTCTATCTCTATATAGGCAAAGGAAATAGACAGTTCTGTGTCAATCACAGGGCTCTCTCTCTCTCTCTCTCTCTCTCTCTCTCTCTCTCTCTCTCTCTCTCTCTCTCTCTCTCTCATTGCTGGTATGATTCCTGCCAGATTTCTCCTTAATAGTCTGATCCTTCACCTGAAAGACTGTAACTTCCCTCAGAGCCATTGTAGTTTCAGAATGGGAATGGATAATGGTTAATATAGCATTTGCTTCCTGATAGCTACAGGAGAAATCAACTGACAGGATAAGATACCAAACAATGAGGTCCTTTTTTAAACTAAAATATCAACTATTCAAATTCTGCTACAGAGAACTCAACTTTGATGGACTGACCACTTTGTTTGAATGCTAAGGCTATACTTATAAAAAAACTATTTTATAGAGGACTAACACTTGGCAAACACTCATAGGTAGTAGAAAAAGCAGTACAAAAACAATCTCAAGGTCTCTTTCTTAAGAATTTTGGAATTGATTGCGTGACTTGGGAGACATTAACACATAACTGCCCAGTATAGTATGTTCTCATTAGAGACTGTGATGTGTTTTATTGACAAAGCAGAACAGTACTAACTCAAAAGAAATACAAAATGAGCACATTTAGAGATTACAACCCAAATGTACAAAAGGACTATGTGTGCCCAACCTGTGGAAGAGCATTCCAAGTTTGTTCTCATCTGATTAGCCACAGTGAGATACACTATAATATGATTCTAAGATAGCTAAGCCATTTTAGCCTTCGTCAAGATGTAAAGACAACAAATAACTTCTACACCAGATTTTTTAAGCAATTCAGTATCTATATCTTGAATTACAGTTGTCTTTTTCTTTAATTATTCTGTCCAGCTTGGCACTTTCTGTCCATCAACTTCTTAAAGACCCTTTTCTCCAATCTATTCTGATTTTTGTCTGCAATTTCTATAGCTTGTTGGTGTATTTTCCACTCAAATAAGTCTTTCATTTGTTTAACATTAAAATTTCTTTTTGGGGGTTTCATCTAGATGTTGTTCCATTAACCAGAGTTTTTCTGATGAAGCAGTTGTAAATACATCAGATTTGAATTGTTGCTGCAGCTGCCCTTGTAATTTTTCTAATTCCTTCTTCAACTCTTCTGAGTACCATTTTTCTTTCTATACTGAAGCCTGTAGATCTTGTACATCTTTTCAGAATGGTATCACATCATTTTAGAGTCTCTCCTCCATGATGTGGATCATTACCAAAGTAGTGAACTGCCTGATAATATTGGAGGAGCTCTTCAGCAGTTCCATGAGATTTCATACATCTTTAACATTTGAAGTCCTCTGAAGAGCCTTTAATGTTGACATTAAATACATTTCCAGGACTACTGATGAAAAGAGCCTTGAAAACCAATTGTCCCTGGTTTATTAAGTAAAAGTGCCCTTCTATTCTAAATTCAGGGTATACAGAAGAAAAGTTGGAGAGTCCATAAAGGATAAAGAAAATCCCAGAATGGCATCCTCAGAAGTGGATGATTACTGAGTATCTATCTGAAGGATGTCTGACTTCTAAAGATAGGCTTGTCATCAGGGCTGCAGTAAGTAAGGGAAGAGAGGCTGAAATAGTTAAGGCTTTCAGAATGACAATCACAAAGAAATGGATCAATAAATATAGCAGCTGTAATAGCTAGGGGTGGGGGGACATCTGGAGTGTACCACTGCACCCCACTGGGAAGATGATCACCTCCCTGAAAGTCAGTGTGGCTTCAGAAAGGGTTACGGAATTGTTTATGGGTTGTTTGCTGCCTGACAACTCCAGGAGAAATGCCAGGAGCAGAACAGAGGTCTGTATTCAATATTTATACATATGACCAAGACCCTTGATACTGTCAATCATGAGGGCTTGAGAAAAAAATGTTTTAAAAATTGGTTACTTGGATAAAAGTTTATTAGAATTATATGTCAATTTAATGATAACATGCTTGCCCCGGTTCTAGGTGTTGGACAATGCACTTTAACTTGTCAAGTCACCAATAGAGTGAAACAAGACCGAGTGTTTGCTCCCATCCTTTTTAGAATGATATTTTCAGCTGTGTTGTCAAATGCCTTCAATGAGAATGAACATAGGATCAAAGTCAGCTACCACATTCTTCAATCTGAAAAGGCTACAAGCCAAGACTAAAGTGATAGGATTTTTTTTTTTGCAGATGATTGTACATTCAATGCAACCTCTGACCTCCATCCTTAATAGTGAAAGAGTTTTTATAAATCTATTTGTAAATCTCTTTCATCTTTAATGTTTGTTGTTCTCTATTTTCACCACTAATTATCCTTAGCATGACTTTGATTAGTTGGGTCTCCTACCAGTCATTCTTTATACTGATTTTACTCTCCATTTCTCTTATGCTTTTTGAGATATATTGCTCCCAATCATCTGTTATTCTCTGAAAATTTGCTACCCTTGGTTGTTTCACCTTTCTACTTGACAACTGTGGCAATCCTCTGACCAGCAGGAGATAAATTCAGCTCAGGAGAGAAAAGAAAATACATTACACTCAGGTTGGTGTGTGAACAGGACATCTGACAGAGTCAGTTTATTGAAAACATTAAACAGTTCTTATAGAAGAAAACCACAAAATTATCATATAGAATAAAAACAATGATGTAACTTTGTTATGGGCAGAAATTAACGCAGTAGGGTGTGACCCAGATCAAGAAGTTCGGAAACAGGGCTTATTGAATAGTGAGGCCAAGAATGGTGCAATTTTGTTATCAAATCAGAGTTCCATGGAAGCTTTCAGCTCAAGGGTCAACAGAACTCAGATTATTTGGATCAGAAATGGCCTCTTGACCTCAAACTTCCCTGAGCAGCCTCTATACTTCCATCTTTTCTGTTTCTACAACAAACTCACAGTTGCCCAACCTGATGTTCAACCTGAGTAACATGATCCTGAACTCAATTAATAGCATATATAGTGGCTCTGTTTACAGAAAAAAAAAGACTGAAAAAACTTGGTAAACAAAAAAAGAGAAGCATAAAGAGAATCAATACAATACTTAATTGTATAATACTCTTGGACCAATGCCTGAAGAGGGTGGGATGATGAAACCAGCTATCTTTTCAGAATCAAATTTCGTTGGGAGGCTACTCAGATGTCTTTAGCCAATTTATATAAATCTTCAATACCAAAAGATAGTTTTTAAAATGAGAGACAAACAAAAAAATGATCCATATCATAATTACAACAAAGCTGAAAACAGAGTTAAAACCATGTAACCATGTACCAGTTACAGGTGGAGAATACAACCAATCAATCAATTTGTTGCTCAAATCTATATATTCTTCTCTAATTCAAATTGTTTATTACAGAAGTTTGTAATGCATTAATCAAATGATAAAGATTTACATAAATTCTTTTGTTCATAAATTTTGCTTCTATCTTTTCCCTTGCTTCTATCTTTTCATTACTTTTTTATATATACATGCTCAAATAATGCAGGTGTAGCAATATATTATTTCCCCGTTTTTCTCAGTAATGATTATAAATTCTTCTATATGGTGTGTGATACTATCTATGTCAGAAAAATTATACCTAACTTTTCGGCATCTCTTCTTTGATATTTCTAATAGTAACTTTGTTATATCCCAAAAAAATTTTCAGCTTCCTTTTTCAAAATAACTTCAGTCATATTTTTCTCTCCATAGTATAGTTTTTACCCATGGAGGGTTTTGCACATAAGTCCAATATTCAGTTCCTTTTGCAGTTCTCAAATTTGCTTTCCTTTTGCATTGTCTTTCCGTCTTTCTCCTCTTATGCTTTCTTTATCAATTTCTTAACTGTAAGTTTTTCATTTTCTGTATTATTTGATTCATCTGGTCTGTATGGTCTGATGCTTGCTTCTGACATCCAGATAGTTTCTCCATCTGTGGACAAAACAAAAGAGTACCCTTGACCCCAGGTGAGTAATTGATCAAGTCTTTTCCAATGTCCGTCTTTTGTATCCTTCCACATTACTCTATGAGTACTTTTAGGGATGTTTATTATGTTATCTATGGTAATTTGGTAACCAAAGTGCTTTTCAGCAAAGGTTTTATTCTTATCATCCAAAGTAAAATAATTAATTAATACAAAGCTTTATTTAGTCATAGGATGGTATCTTCTTCCCCACATTCCCTCTTTTCTGTTCATGTGGAAACATTTTTACTGACCTATTTTTCTTCTCAACTATAGGCTTGATTTGTGGGAATATAAGGAATGTCTGTAATATATTTCATAATGTATAGACAAAATTGTTTAAATGCCATAGAAGTATAACCAGGGCCATTATCTGTTTTATAGATTTTAATATCTCTACAAAACAATAGAATAAATGATCAATCACACCTACAGCAGCCTCTGAACTTTGTGCTGTTGCCATTGTATATGAACTAAATGTATCTACAGTAATATGATTTCATTTTTCCAAAAGGTGCATAATGAGTGGCATCCATTTGCCATAACTCATTAGGAGTCTGGTCACTGGGATTCTTAAACTAACTTAAAGGGGTAGGTAAATACCCCTTTGTGGACAGGATATTACTCTATTTCTAGCTTACTCTCTGGTGATTTTAAATTCTTTCCTTAGTAAAGAGGTATTCTGATGATTTATTTTTTTTGTAAAACAGTTTACCTTACTCTTCTACTAAGATTATAAAAACTGGAATGGTTAATTCATAGCTCCTATGATTACCTTCATATATATATATATATATATATATATATATATATATATATATATATATATGTATGTATGTATATGTATATGTATATGTATATGTATATGTATATGTATATGTATATGTATATGTATATGTATATGTATATGTATATGTATATCTCCAGGTAATCCAGGATTGGATTTTATATGTTCAATAAAAAAGGAATTATGACCATTTTAATAACAACTAGTAATTCTTTAAAGAGTTGATATAATACTACTCAGTGCTATGATTAATAAAGGCTGTTACTATGCATCTGATGACATGATAATCAAACTTAGTATCTGTAAAGAAATAAAATATGTGGTTGATCTCTTAATACCAATAATATAGCATATAATTCATTCAGGTTTAGAATGAGGTCCATCATATTGTTTAAAAATTTCAGGGAATCCAGAGGGTCATAACTTCTGATGTTTTCTCTTATGATCTCTACAAAGCAATCCAGTGTTAATTCTAGTCTTAGATATTATTACGGTAAAATATCTTATATAGACAAAACTATATCACATAATTTTTTAACATCTTGCTCATCAGAAAGTTACCTAATTATAGGTTACATAATTTTCAATTAACTGTCATTTTGCAAAGTCCCTCATATTTATTCAATATTATACGAAATATTTGATTAATTTCAAAAAAAAACAAACACATTTTTTTTTACCAAATCAGTGGTACAAGACAATATATAATTTTAATAGATATAATTTAATAAATATGAGATGGAAAAACTTTTCACAAACTCTCTGGGTCAAAAAGACCTTGAGAGATATAACCTGTTGGCAAGGATTTCTCTAATTTTCTTATAACAAATCCTTACAAATGTGATAGGTGACACTTTAATTCATTCATATTTTGTTATTGTAGCATAATTTTAAATTTTCAAAAAAGTTTGAATCTGTTCTTATACAGTTTACTAATTATACATAACCACATTTCAATTTAAATTATATTATCTATACTCCCTAAAACTTTGACATGAAAAAAATTAAGATGAGATATTTTATAAAAATGTTTATAATTACAAGATTTTCTTTATAGTTCTCTTAATAATATTATAAATTATAAAACTCATATGCAAAATTACCTCAAATCATTTTCTTTTTCAAAATATAAAAGTTTGCAAATTCTTTTATCAATTTAGCAGTCTAGCTTTCCCATTAGTTCTTTTTCCTCCTAATGACTGGAGGAGTCAAAAAATATTATAACCAAAAAATTATTTGATTTTTTTACAAATCTCTTAATTCAGTTACATGTATTTACAGATAACTTTGTTCACTGAATTACATGTTACAGAGTTAACAAATTTGAAGAAACAGTTAACATTTATTTAGCAATTGCTTGAAAATCTAAACTTTTTACTTTATGGAGTATGTTACTTTTCTGATCAATTTACTGCCAAATATTGTAAAAGTGGTGGTTTAATGCAATTTTCAGATTATTCCAACCTCATTTAAATACATATCTCTCTATACTTTCTTCTCTTACTATGTTCATTTGTAGATTACTTTTCAAAGTTCCCAAAATCCATCTCTTTATAGAGTGTCAAAACTGCTCGGACCTTCTTTCTACATGCTCGAACCAACTTCCCTACTTCACAAATGGTTTAAAAAACCCAAGAGTCTCTATATGCCTTTTCATATTTCCTTGCAACCCTATTTTCTCTATTCAAATCTTTGCTGAACCCATTACTCAGACTGAACTTCTTACTTATTCCCTTAATATATTGTTCCATTGTCCTTTTCCATAAAATCATCAAATAAAACCAGCCAAGCAAAATAATATCAGGAATAATTTCAATTTTTATTAGGTCCCTTATAAGTATAATTTGCCAGTTCAGTAAGTAAAACTCTGTTAGATAATCAAACAAGAAAACAAACAATAGAAGATAAGACAAATTAATAGAACCCCTGCTTTCCCCCAAAAAATACGATTCTCAGGAAAATCTCCTGTGATGCCAATCGTGAGTTTTTGAAAAAAGAAAAACATTCAGTTTTGAAAAGAGAGAAAGAAAAGAGGATTGGCCATTCAGAATACAAAGATATGACAGCAATTCTGACCATTCAGAGAGAGCTAAGAGCTTTCTTCTGCCTGAATTTTAAAACAAATACATAGAAAACACATAAACAGAATCAGAGCACATTGAACTAGAGAGGCCCCTGAACTCTGGGGAAACCACCCCCCCCCTAGTTCTCACAGTAGAGAAAATATATAGAACATTTAATATATCAAAATACATTTTTTTCATCAAAGGGTATTAACATTTTTAATACTTCTGAATTTTAACTAGTACAACTTTTGAGAGGGCAAAACAGTTATTTAAAAAATTGGAATATCTCCTGTCCCCCTTCTTAATTTAGAATAAACCAAACAACTTATTTCTAAGGGGACAAGTTTTAAGTCTTTTCTGGCGGGAGTGGAATCTTCTGTTCTTAAATCATCATTTGACCCATAATTTTCTGTAATAACTAACATTACCAGAATCTATATTGATAAACTCCTGAAGCTATACTGTGACAATATCATCTTGGTAAAAAATTAACTACTTAGTTTCCCCTTATTTCTTTTATTAATTTATTTTTGGCATTACTTAGTACACAAATTATATACTTCAGAATTAACCAGACTCTCTTGTCTTTTTGGAACATTTATTTCCCCCGAACATTATAAAAATAAAAATAGTATTTATTTTTGATGACTTTATATAACATATTTGGCAAAATAGACACTATCTTTCCTGATTCTTTTAAGTCCAAATAAATTTTTCCTTTTTTACCACTTATTTATCCAAATCTTCATGAAGTAGTTCTCCCTCTCATCTCCTCCCCTCCCCTCCCCTCCCCTCCCCTCTCCTCCCCTCTCCTTCCCTCCCCTCCCCTCTCTGTCTCTCTGGCTAGTAACTCCAAGGTCAAAAGATTAGAGCTAGATTGCAAAAAATGGAGAAGTCACAGAAAGGGAGAATGAGTTGGGGGACGCATTCTGGCAGACTTACAGTGAAGAAGCAAGGAAGAGAAAAATTTCAACAGTATTTTATTATATTAATATTTATTTATCTGTTTGATTCAAAGTATCTTCTGTTTTTTGTTTTTGGGTTTTTTTGTTTTTTTTTGTTTTTAGGTTTTTGCAAGGCAAATGGGGTTAAGTGGCTTGCCCAAGGCCACACAGCTAGGGAATTATTAAGTATCTGAGACTGGATTTGAACCCAGGTACTCCTGACTCCAAGGTGGGTGCTTTATCCACTACGCCAGCTAGCCGCCCTTCAAAATATCTTCTAAGCTCAATTCGCCTATCCTTGGGGAACATGGAGAACATCATAAACAGTCTATAAAGACTTATTTGTTTATTGATAAATTCTAAGCTCTTCTCTTTAGCCAGTCTCTTGAAGATTTTCACATCCTGACCTGGCCTTTTTTAGTTCTTTGGAGATTTGCTTCCCCATTACACCTGGTATAGTGGCTTGGAAAAAAAAAATAAAGAGCTTCCCTTGCTCACAGCTCCACCCAAAGCCTTTGCCCCACCTGATCCCAGGACTCCTCACAGCTTAGCCAGGTTTTTTTTTTCCTCTTGAAGGACTCTTTCAGTCTCTGGACAACTTCAAGTCCCACAGTTGCCCCACATTGGGTGCCAAATGTGGCAATCCCCTGGATTCAGCCAGGAGAAAAAAGAAAATACATTTCACTCAGGTGGGGGTGTCAACATGACATCTGACAGAGCCAGTTTATTGAAAACATTAAACAGTTTTTATAGAAGAAAACCACAAAATTATCATATAGAATAAAAATAATGATGTAACTTTGTTATAGGCAGAAATTAACCCAGCAGAATGTGACCCAGGTCAGGAAGTCTGGAAAAAGGGTTTATTGAATAGTGAGACCAAAATTGATGCAGTTGTGTTATTAAATCAGAGTTCCATGAAAGCTTTCAGCTCAAGGGTCAATAGTGCTCAGGTTATTTTGGCCAGAACTGGCCTGTTGATCCCAAACTCTCTTGAGCAGCCTCTACAGAAAACTAAGTCAAATCTTTGCTAAGGAGATTTTGGGCTCTTTCATTCTCCCCAGTATAGCAAGTGAATAAATTCAATTAAGATTTTGTATGAATTTTTTCACTTTGTTTCTTTGTCCTTTCTTCCCAATGTGTGATTTTTTTTGGTATCAGTAACTACTTTAAATAGATCAGGCTGAAGTTATTTTAATTGCTTACCTTATAGTTTTTCTTATTTTTTTTCCTTCTAATTGAATTAAACTTCATCTTAACTCAAAAAACTCTTACTGGATATAGATATCATACAGGAATGACTAAAATTTTAAAAAAATGAACAATTTCCTATTTGTGAGAATGAAATCAATTTCATTTATGATATAGCTCAGTGTTTTATATGTATAGTATTATTTAAATATTTCCCCTAAGAATCCATGATTTCTAAGTGGAAGGCATCCTTGTGGTCTACAATGACTTGGGTGTCTTTACTCATCCTTATTTTCCACCAGTTTTTCCTTTTCTCACCTAGTCTCATGTTTACATTGAAGCCAAACCTAATTTTAAGTTTTATGTTGATCAGAAGGTCTTCCAGGTTTCTTTGTACAATGTATTTATCATTTAACCCTCTGTAACATTTATTAAAGTATAAACTGCATTTTAAAAGTGGTTCTTTTTTGACTGTCTTGAGCTCTGTAATACAAGATGAAACATTGCCCCATTAAATGATATTTCTTATTTTCTTTAAATACATGATAAAAACCATCTCCCCCAACTGCTTTGTTTATCTTTCCAAGAACATGTGAGCCATTCTTCCATTTGGTTGCAACTTCTTTATATCTATCTTTTGCTTTTCTTTATAGTGGGAATATCAAAATTGATATGAGATTCAGTTCCACCAATCATAACACCCATTCAATAGACACGTAGTTCATATTTATAGTACTAACAACTAAGTCAAACTTTGAAGATTATCTAGAAAATGTGATTCCGAACAACTTTTTTCTTATTTTGCTACCATCATCACAGTATCAGAAAGATGCATTGCTTAGAACTGAGTGACATTTTGAATTTTCCTTGTTTCATCAACTTTCTTGGTTAAAAAAAAAGTATCACTAAGTGACTAGTATGCTAATTACGAGTCTTTTTCTAAATAGTTATATAATCTGCAGAAAACAAATTCAATCCAATTCCAAAAATGCAAGAAAAAACCATTTCAATGTGGTATGGTAGAATTTTCCAGAGGTTTTACTTAACTAGTTTAATCTTCAAATAGCATGGTAATTCATATCATGATGAAGCAACTTATTTATACTAATATGAATTTGAAATAATTCTTGACTCTAGGAGGCTCATATTTTCCCGGACTTATGTGAAATGTGAGTAGAGAAAAGGTTTTTAAAAGACCACTAATTGTTTGAGCAAGGGAAGAACAAGTCAGTTAATTAATCTTTTTCTTCTCCCCTCCCTCATCCATTATCCTATTATATACTATACTTTCTTATTACCATTGATACCATGAGCATTTTGCTATCAGTGTCATCCTTGACTCTTCTCTTACTTTGCATATTCATTCTATTAACAAATATCATTTCTACCCTCACAACAGTTCTCATGTATGTCTCCTTCCCCCATTACCCAATCACAAACCTAATTCAAGCCCTAATCACCCCTATCTGTACTACTACAATAACTTTCTACCAAATTTCCTTCCACATGTCTCTCCATAATCTCATCCATCTTCTACTCAGAAGTTAAGGTTTTTTCCTTAAATTTTAGGTCTTAACATGTCTTTACTTCTGATAAGTGAGCTCCAATGCTCCCTGTTACCTCCAAAGCTTCTGTTTGGAATTTTTTTTTATTTTTTATTTATTTAAGGCAATGAGGATAAGTGACAAGTAAACAATTCTTAAGTGTCTGGGGTCATATTTGAACTCAAGTACTCCTGACTCCAGGGCCAGTGCTCTATCCGCTGTGCCACCTAGTTGCCCCTCTCTGTTCAGAATTTAAAACTATTCATATCTTGGTTTCTTTCTACTTTACCAATCTTAATTCTCCCCAGCAGCATAAGCTTATTTGTGATTTATCTCATGACACCTCATGTCTAATTACAAACCCTTTGCACTTGTAGTTTGATTAGGGATATTTCAGCCTTTTTATTGTAACTGCATATTTTCTTTGTCCTTTATTTTATTTATCATTTTAATTATTCAAAGATAATGATTCACATGCCATGACTTTTTTTTTTATCATCACCAAGTTTGGACTTTCATGGCTGGACTTGCTGATAGATTACATGTCCATAGAAATGAAAGTCAAAGTACAAAGTTCTTGTATATTGATGTCATTGTATCTTAGATTAATATCTTGAGCTCTTTTAAGCTCTGGTAGGAGAAGTATATTATTGCTTTACTAGTCATGATCGTATCCAATCCTTAATTCTTTACTAAATTAATCTAAATTAGTTGACAAGCTAATACCAAAGTTATGTTTACTGACCACTAGATCAGAGTACATGAGACCTAATTTAGTTTCACCATCCACATATTGCATTATGCCATAGCTACATGAATATCTGGGACAAGAAAATATCCCACAATTCAATAGTTGTGCAGTGTGTCTCTTCAAAAGACAAGATTTCCATGTAAAAACAAAATCAGCACAGTGAAAGCCAGAAGTTAAAACTTGGGAAATGTTGTTGATCTGGTATGGTTAGCTCTGATTAAAAAGGAAAAGGAAAAATGTCCTCTGGCATATCAATGAACATCATTGATCTCTCTGAAGTTGCAACAGGAAGAGGGTAAATGACAGAGATAGAAATTAAGTTCGGATTGCCTTGGGGGTCAGTCTATTTAAAAGATAATTTCCTAATTGATTTACAGGGCAAAGGCCTGAACTCAAATCCAGCTTTGTCAATGGGAAAGTGATTTCAGTTCTATCTCTATAACTATAGTACATAAACATGCATGTATAGACTGAATGGACTAATGCACTAATGGACAGAGCTGTGCTTTACAATTGTATTGTTACAAAACTCATCATTCTCCACAAGTTACCAATATATCCCTTGGGTAAGGCATGAAATTGATTATTACATTCATTGATGGTGAACAAACATTTCTATAAAGATGACTTTGAAATTCCACATTTGCCTTAAATTTTAAATATATATGGGTAGAATACTCACTGAAAGTATGGTACTTCTCATAGTTCTAGGCAAACATGAGGCACTCAGTGAATTTTTACTAAAGGAATACATGAATCAGTTATATAATTTGTGTTTTAATAACCCACAAGAGAAAGTATAGATTAATATTTTAAAACGTATGAAAAATGGGACTGTTCTAAGGAAAATAAAAGCAAGAGAACAATGTCATATCAATAATACTTTAATGAATATAATAATTAATTCATAATAAATAATATATATACAAGCAGATGAACTTAAGTTTAATTATGATTAGCATAAGAACTGACACTGAAATATACTTTCCTCTAAAGGTAAAAAGGTGGAGGGCTGTGGATACAGAATATAGCATAAATTATCAGACATGGACAATGTCAGTTGGTAATGTGGGAAAAAATTATGTGTTCAAAGGAAAATTTAAAAGCTGAGAGTGGGAGAGTGAGTCAAGGAAAAAAATGACTGGTAGGAAAAAAAGGCAATATTAAACAACAAAAAATATCAATAACTATTTTACATGGTTTCCTTGGTTTCAGATGATGTACCTAATTGCAGATACATCTCTGGTCATGCCAACTTAATTTCTAATCAATACCAGAAAACTTTTTTCAACTTGATTGCTATTTTAACATTCTTTTTTGTTGTTGTTTGTTTGTTTGTTCTTTGGATAGGAAGGAGGAGGGGAGTAAGACATGAAATTAAAAGGCATATAGAATCAGAGATTTTGAAAGGTAAAAGAACCCTTACAGAAGTTTAAGGTTACCTTAATGATCTTTCTGTGGCCCCAAGTTTTCTGGAACTTTACTTGATTAGTTGATTAATAGTTAAAAATAATAAATTTCTAGATTCCATTTATTTCCTGAGTGAAGCAAATGTGCAAATTTCAGGAATGTGAATTTTTTTTTATTTTTGGATATTAAGCCTGTAGGACCTTGTTGAAGTTATATAATATAGTAGACTTCTACTTGACCACTCTGGTTTTCCATTTTTTCCATTTTTTTTCTTGTAAAATGAGAATATAAACTAGACAAGACATACCATTCAATGGAATCAGGAGATCAGAATACAAATTCTGCCCCAGACATTTACCAGCTAAGTCATCACAAAAAATACTACTTTATGTCTCAGAGAGTAAATTATCTCTTCTGTAAACCTGGGATAATCATACTAGAGTTATAACATGTACACAAAGTTTCTCATGAAACAAGTGTTTTTGAATCTTAGAGCGATGAATAAATGAAAGATATTTGAAATTTAATATTGTAATTTCTTTATTTATATTACAAAGAATTTTAACCTTTTTTAAAAAAAAATTTGAGCTCCAAATTGTCTTTCCCTACTTCTCTTTTTACTCATCAAGAAGGTAAAAAAAATGAAATAGGCTATACATATACTGTCATGAAAAACATATTTCCATGTTCACCATGTTGATAAAAAATAGGGGAAAACCAGAAAAATAAAGAAAAAATACACTTTGTTCTACATTCAGACTCTGTCAGTTCTTTCTTTGGAGGTCAATAACATTTTTCATCATAAATTCTTGGATCATGGTACTAATGAGAACAGCAAAGTTATTCACAGTGATCATAATACAATGTTGCTATTAATATATTCACCTCTCTTCAGCTCTACTCACTTCACCTTGCATCAATTCATGTTTGTCTTTGCAGGCTTTTTTGAGAGCACCCCACTAGTCATTTCTTATAATACAAGAGAATTCCATCACCGTCACACATAGCAGTTTGTTTAGTCATTTCTCAATTTATGAGCAACTCTTCAGTTTCCAAATCTGTGCCCCCCACTACAAGAGTTAAAATAAATATTTTTTTCCTTTTCCTCTTTTGTTTTTTATCTTTTGTGGATATAGACATTACCATGGTATTATTTGGTCAAAATATTACAGCTCTTTTGGGAAATATGGGAGATATTATTCAGCAGAAGATATTTTTAAAAGAAGTCAGCAAGAGAGAAGATTCATTTCAGAAAGGAAAATTGGAATCACATTTTTAAAATTGACATCGGAAATATTTTATAGCAATCATCTATACTGGTACATATATTTGTATTTTTTAAATTAAATTTTACAAATGAAAACAAAGACCCCCTCCAGAGTAAGGAAAACAAAGCAAAACAAGAAGTACCCTTCAGAATCTGACGGAGACTTATAAAAACTATATCTTATGTATTTTTCCCTTAATCCTAATTTCTCATAGCAAAAATGACTAATGTGTAAACATGTTTATCAAAAATATGTACATCCCAGGGCAAGATGGTGGAGAGAAGACAGACACTGTTAAAGTCTCCTGATCTTCCCTCATATATAATATGAAACAAACCTCTTAAGAGAAATCCAATTGACAAAACCCAGAAAGAAAAGCTTGGAGAAGAAAATCTACCTCAAGGGTTGTGTTCCAGGATCATGCATGAGCCTGGGCACAGAGGGTGGACTTTGACAGGAGCACAGGACAAGGTGAGAACCAGAGAGCCTGAGAGCAGCACTAGCCTGATCTGCTGCAGGAGTGTGGGCCAACTGGGGAGCAGAGGCATTGGTTGTAGCACTAAAGGTCTGGAGCTTACTGGCCTGGCTGGAGGGTGAGTTCCAGTGTGGGAGAGTCACAGACATCAAACCCTGGGCAGCTCTGGTCTGGAGGAACTCAGAGTCCATAACTTCATTTCAACTGAAGCCACTTCCCAGAACCTTCACAATAACAACCTACCTCTTACCCAGGCTCAGGTGTGAGCAGTAGAGTTCCTTCAGCTGTAAATAGAGAGAGTAATTACCTTGCATAGCCCACCATTGTTCAAAGATACAAGTATTCAGCAGCTTCTACCATCCCCACCAGGCCAAGGAAGAGGACCTCAAATCAAGGTCACAGACATTCCAGAGAAAACAAGCAACACAGCCTACTTGCTGACCCACTTAGAGTTATTAAACCAATTGAGTGAAGACTCTAGGAATCTCAACACCAAACCTCTGTGAACCAGCCCCTCCCCAACACAAAGTTTTAGGAAAAAGAAGAAAGGCCACCAAAAAGGAGGATCCATAGAAAAATTGCTAGAAGGAAAAGACCCTAATACAGAGAGACCTAGAACCTCTGAGGAGAATATGATCTGGTCTTCAGCACAGAAAGACTTCATTGAAGAAATCAGGAAGAAGTTTAAAAATCATTTGGAAGATTTGGGAGAGACAATTACCACCTTGCAACAAGAAAACAAATGCCTGGAAAATGCAACTGGACAAATGCAAAAAGAAAATAATTCTCTCAAAACCTCAATTGGTCAAATGAAAAACTCTTACAAAAATAATTGGCCAATAGGAAAAGGAGTTGCAAAAAGGTAAATGAAGAAAATTCTTCTCTAAAAAAAGAATGGAGTCTGTGAATATCAATGATTTATAAGACAGGAAGAGTCTGTTAAAAAAAACAAAAAATAAAAAAATCGAAGAAAATATAAAAATACCTCATTAGCAAAACCACTGACCTCAAGAATAGATCAATAAGGGACAACCTGAGAATTATTATTCTTCTGTAAAACATTGAAGAGAAAAAAAAGCCTTGATTTAATATTACAGAATTTACTGATGGAAAACTGCTCTGATATCATGGAACCAGAGGGCAAAATAGCTATTGAAAGAATATATTGATCCCCTCAGGAAAGAGAGCCTAAAATGAAAAACACCAAGGAATGTTGTGGCCAAATTCCAGAGCTATCATATAAAAGAGAAAATCCTGCAAGCAGCCAGAACAAAACGATTTAGATATGAAGTAGCCACAGTAAGGATTATGCAAGACCTAGTTGCATCAACATTAATGGATCAAAGGGCCTGGAATGAGATATTCTGAAGAGCAAAGGAGCTTGGAATGCAGCCAAGAATTCACTACCCAGAAAAGCTATGCATTCTCTTCCAGGGGAAAAGATGGACATTTAAGAAAATTGGAGACTTCCAACATTTCCTGATGAAAAAAAAAACAGAATTAAAGAGAAAATTTGATCATCAAACAGGAAGCTCAAGAGACACATAAACAAGTTTAAAAAAGGGTAAAGAAATAAAACTGCTATCCAATAAGATGAAATTGCTTATATCCCCACTTGGGAGAAAGATTCTCATAAATCTTAGGAATTGTAATTCTATTAAAGAGAATATACTTAACCAGAAGTGATGGACAACTCAGACTTTTTTGTGACTCAGATAGAATGATTTAAAAACAATACCTCCTTAAAAAGGGGGGGCATTAAGGAGATCCAGGATGGAGGGTATTGAATGTGGTAAATCTCATTACATCAAGAGGTACAAAAGACCTATTGTTATAGAGGGGAAGAAGGGAGGAGGTGAGAACAAAACTGAATCTTTATGTCATCAGACTTGGCTTAAAGTTAACTTACACAAACAGTTAAGTTAATAAACTTATCTTACCTTTCAAGTATTAAAAGGAGAAAAGGGAAGGGGGATCCGGAGGGGGGGAGAAAAATAGGAACTAACAGAAGTAAGGGAAAGAAGAAGTGGAAAAGAAAAAGGGGAAAGAAAGGGAAGGAGGTTGATATGGGAAGGCAAATACAGTAAAGGTGGCAGTATTCAGAAACAAAATAGTGGGGAATAAGGATAAAGTGAAAAAAAAGGAGGGCAGCTAAGTGATGAGGTGGATAGAGCACCAGCCCTGGAGTCAGGAGTATCTGATTTCAAATCTGGCCTCAGACACTTAATAATTACCTAGTTGTGTGGCCTTGGGCAAGCCACTTAGCCTCATTGCCTTTCAAAAACCTAAAAAAAGTGAAGAAAGGGGAAAAATACAAGCAAAGGGAAGATAGCATGGAGGGCATTAAAGTGTTAGTAATTAGAACTTTGAATGTGAATGGGATGAACTCTAACTTAAAATATAAGCAAATAGGAGAGTAGATTAAAAACCAGAATCCTACAATATTCTGTTTAAGAAAGTCATTTGAAGTACAATGTTATATATGGAGTAAAGGTAAGAGTTTGGAGTAGAATATATTTTGCTTCACCTGAAGCACCAAAAAGCAGGGATAGCAATCCTTATCTCAGAAAAACACCTCCAAAAAATGGGTAGTGTTAAAAACGTGAAGTAAGGAAACTATATCCTCCTAAAAGGTACCATAGACAATAAAGTAATTTCAATACTAAATATGTATGAACCGAATGGTATAGCATCCAAATTCTTTGAAGAGAAATTGAAAGAGCTTCATGAAGATATAGACAGGAAAACTCTACTAGTGGGAGATTTCAAACTCCTACTCTCAGATTTAGGTAAATCTAATGATACAATAAACAAGAAGGAAGTAGAGCAGGTAAATTTGTTGTTAGAAAACGTAGATATGATAGACTTATGGAGGAAATTGAATGAGGATAGAAAGGAATATACTTTTTTTCTGCATTACTTGACACTTACACAAATTTGACCATGTACTATGGCATAAACACCAATAACCAGTTGCAGAAAGGCAAAATTAGTGAATACATCTTTCCCAGATCGTAATGCATTAAAAGTCATATGCAATATTGGGCCAAAGAGATAGAGACCAAAAACTAATTGGAAACCAAATAACCTCATTTTAAAGAATGAGTGAATCAAGCAACAAATTATAGAAAGAATTAATGATTTCTCCCTACATAATGACTAACAAAATAACATACCAAAATTTGTGGGATACAGCCAATGCAGTTTTCAGGAGATATATTATATCTTTAAATGCTTATATGAACAAATTAGACAAAGAGGAAATCAATGAACTAAATATGCAACTAAAAATTTAGAGAAAGAACAAATTAAACCTCCCCAATTAAATACCAAATTCGATATTCTAAAAATTAAAGGAGAAATTAATAAAATCAAAATCAAGAAAACTATAGAACTAATAAATAAAACCAAGAGTTGGTTTCATGAAAAACCAATAAAATAGATAAACCTCTGGTCAATTTGATTTAAAAAAGAAAGAAGAAAACCAAATCACTAGTATCATAAATGAAAAGGTTGAACTCACCACCAATGAGGAGAAAATTAGAGTAATAATTCAGAATTATTTTGCCCAACTCTATACCAATAAATTTGACTAAGTGAATTGGATAAATATTTACAAAAATATAAATTTCCCAGGTTAAATGAAGAGGAAATTAAATGCCTAAACAACTCTGTCTCAGAAAAAGAAATTCAAGATGCTATCATTGAACTCCTTAAGGAAAAAAATCTCCAGGGCCAGATGGATTCACAAGTGAATTCTATTATACCTTTAAGGAACAATTGGTTCCACTTCAGTTTGAACTCTTTGGAAAAACAGGTGAAGACAAAACTCTCTGTAACTGTTTCTATGACACCAATATCATGCTGATACTTAAACCAGGAAGAGTCAAAACAGACAAAGAAAATTATTGACCTATTTCCCAAATGAATATAGATGCCAAAATCTTAAATGAAATCTTAGCAAAAAAATTACAACAAGTAATCCCTAGGGTAATACACTATGACCAAGCAGGATTTATCCAAGGAATGCAGGGTTGGTTTAATATTAGGAAAACCATTAATTATATAAATAACAAACATATTAGAAATCATGTGATTATATCAATAGATCCTGAAAAAGCTTTTGAAAAATATAGCACCCATTCCTACTAAAAACACTAGAGAGTGTAGCATCAACAAGCATTATATGCAACGGGGATAGGCATTCCCAATATGATCAGGGGTGAAACATGGATACCCATTATCACCACTACCATTCAATATTGCATTAGAAATGTTAGCTTCAGTGATAAGAGAAGAAAACGAAATTGAAAGAATTAGAATTGGGAAGGAAGAGTCAAAATTCTAACTCTTTGCAGATGACATGATGGTATACCTAGAGAATCCCAAAAAGTCATCTAAAAAAACTACTAGAAATAATTAGTAACTTTAGCAAAGTCATAGGATATAAAATAAACCCTCATAAATCCTCAACATTTCTATATATGACTAGCAAGATGCAGCAGATAGATCTAGAAAGAGAAATCCTCAAATTAACCTCAGAAAATACAAAATACCTTGCTGTCTATCTGACGAGGCAGACTCAAAAAGTTTTTTTAAAAAATTGCAAAACACTTCTCACACAAATAAAATTCAGATTTAAATAACTGGGCAAACATACACTGCTCATTGAGAAGTCAAGTTAATATAATGAACACGACCAAAACTAAACTACCTGTTTAGTGCCTTACCAATCAAAATTCTAAAAAAAAATACTTTGAGTTAGAAAAAGTTGTAAGTAAATTCCAATGGAGAAATAAAAAGTCAAGAAATCCCAGGGATTCAATGAAAAGAAATGCAAAGGAAGGCAGCTTAGCCTTACCAGATCTTAAATTATATTATAAAGCATAAGTCATCAAAACTGTCTGGTATTGGCTAAGGAACAAAGTTGTGGATTAGTGGAATAGACTACAATGCCATAACAGGAAATGATGATAGTAATTTGCTGTTTGATAAACTCAAAGAGTCCAGCTATTGGGATATGAGCTCTCGCTTCAATAAAAAACTGTTGGGAAAATTGGAAGTTAGTATGGAAGAAACTTAGATTAGACCAACACCTCACAGCCTATACCAAGATAAGATCAAAATAGATACAGGATCTAGACATAAAAACAATATTACAATATTATAAGCAAACTAAGAGATCAAGGAGTCATGTATACATACATACATATATATATATATATATATGTATATATATATATATGTATATATATGTCATGGAACACTATGTTCTATTAGAAACAAGGAGAGACAAGAATTAACAGAAGCCTGGAGGGATTTGCATGAACTGATGCTGAGCGAAATGAGCAGAACCAGAAAAACATTTTACACCTTGACAGCAGCACGGGGTTGATGATCAAACTTTATGAACTTACTCATTCCTTAAGTGCAACAATCAGGAAAAATTTGGGGGTATCTGTGATAGAGAATACCATCTATATCAGAGAAAGAATTATGAAGTTTGAAGAAAGACCTAAGACTATTGCCTTTAATTTTGGAAAAAAACCCATTATCATATTATGTAATTTTGCTTTCTCTTATACTTTATTTTTCTTCCTTAAGAATATGATTTCTCTTTTAATAAAAATAAATTTAAAAAAAGAATATGATTTCTCTCTCATCACATTCAACTGAGATCAATGTATACCATGAACAAAATGTAAAGACTAACAGACTGCCTTCTGTGCGGGGGTGGGGAGTGGTGGGAGGGAAGCAAGATTAGGAGAAAAATTGTAAAATTCAAAATAAATAAAATCTTTCTTAAAAAAATGTACATCCAATTCTAACCTGACTGTTCACTTCTGCAGGGAGGGTGATGGGAGTGGAGGGTGGAAGGAAATTCCATAACTTAAAAATACACTTGTGTATATGGATGGAAAAAATAAAAATAAAAAATCAAACACAAAATGTATTTATTTATATAAATTCATGTATATAGATTATATATGCAAATATATATTATATATCCATGTATATATATAAACACACATGTATATACAAACATTTTTTACCCTAAACAGTCCTTGGCTGTAATACCAGCATGGATTTAATACTGGCATGGGATCCTTTTATCTTCCTTATCAGGATAATGAGTTTATTGGATTAATTAATTTTAAATAAAGTCTCCCATTTAGGTATGGGATTTGAAATATGAGGGAAGAGAAATAATGTCATAGTTGGTCTTAGACAGTAGAAAGTGATGCAGAAAAGGAATTGTAGAATATGTTTAAGAAAATTGGGGCAGTTAGGTGGCTCAGTGTATAGAGCACCTGCTTTGGAGTCAGGAGTAGCTGGGTTCAAATCTGACCTCAGACACTTAATAATTACCTAGACATGTGGCCTTGGGCAAGCCACTTAACCCCATTGCCTTAAAAAAATCTAAAAAAAATGACTAAGGCAGGTGTTCTTAAGATGGGGATCAATTAACATAAAAATATGCACGTAATAATTATATTATGACTGCTTTCTTTGTGATGTTATATTAGTTATTAATTTAAATCACAATTCTGAGAACTTCATAGGCTTCACCAGACTGTCAAAAGGGTTAACAATAAACACACCTCATCTCTCTCTCTCTCTCTCTCTCTCTCTCTCTCTCACACACACACACACACACACACACACACACACACACACACACACACACACAGAAAAGGTTAAGAATCCTTAGTTAAAGGAGAAGTATAAAGATGGCACCCAAGGGAGGGGTCTTTGCTAAGGCTATATGAACATAAGGGAATGAAGATGTACCTAAGATTAGAAATTAATAGTAAAAATCAGTGATTTGTTTATGTGTTAATGATGCAATAGTATTCTTATATGAATAAATTTATTTTATCTAAAAGAAAAATCGCATGCATATTTACTTTTAAAGATTCTGTCTATCCCCTGTAACATTTAGCTCTGCAATTCTATGATTTTACTTGAAAAGATATCTTATCCCTTAAAGATATAGGCACAAAAATACTTAAGTTCGGCATATTTTTCCTACAAAGAAATCTTTTCTAATTACAATCCTGTTTTTCACAATGTCCAGATTACTAAAAATATACATAAAAGCAAACAAAAAACCTCACTTAAATTGAAAAATTTGTTCATTAAATCATACATAGACTTCTATAAACATGTCTTTATATATAATAAACAAAAATTTGCGAGGGCCATTCTAAATCCCTTACATATGATTCAACTACTTAAAATGCTATTTTTAATTTTTGGAATAAAACAAACATTTCTTTAATGTACTATAATTTTTAAAAACATAATTGACATAAGGCAGCAAACCTATCATGTACAATGTGTAATTCCTTTTAGATATATAATAAAGTTGCCATGTGAGTTTCTTTTTTTCTTTTTTTTCTTCCCTTTCCCCACACTAGAGATGGTTACCATCAGATATAAATGTGCATGCAAATATATGTATAAATTTCATATTATATTTATATAATATGTTTATTTTGATATTGTAAAGACTTTATATACTTATGTAAAATCATACTGTACATATTTTTATTTATTGTTCTTTCTCTGATTCAGCTTTAAAAGTTGGTTTCCTCTCTATTGAAGCAGAACTCCATTTCATCCATAATTAATATCACAACCATCTGGGCTCCCTTCACCAAACTTCACTGGTAGTTTAGGTTCCCAAAACAATGTCTACAAATAAACTCAAGAATGTAGGGTGGCTGTGGGTGGCTATTCTATTATTGTAGCCCATAAGTTTTCCTTAATATTATTCCCCTTAACAATAACCCATAGATTTATAAAAATAAGAGCCATTTTCCAATTAATAAAGTAGTCACAGAATATGTTTTCAGAAGAAGATCAATCTCTAAATAATAATATTAATATATATATATATATATATATATATATATATGTATTTGCTTCAGTTTTATAGGGTATAAATAATTACCTAGAGACCTAGGGAATGAAGCAAACTATGCCCTAGGCAAGGATTTTACATAAATGTGACTTCTTCACATTCAGTATAAAATTCAAGCCTGTAATCCAATTATTCTTTTATTTATCTATTTTGCTTTCTATTTATTTTTATTTTTATTCAGTTTTAATAGTTTGCCATTTTTTCTCTATATAGCTTGCTTTGTTTATCTTTGTATGTTGTTTCACCCATCAGAATATAAGACTCTCAAGAAAAGGGACTGTCTTTGCCTTTTTTTTAAATCCCCTGGGCTTAGCACATTTTGTAGTTATGTGTCACTTTCAGTTAGGTCCAACTCTTCATGACCTTATTTGAGATTTTCTTGGCAAAGACACTAGACTGATTTGCCATTTCCTTCACCTCATTTTTCAGATGAGAAAAACTGAGTAAAACAAATTAAAGTTAGTTGCCCAAGAGTTATGCAGTTGGTAAGTGTCTGGGACCAGATTTGAACTTAGGAAGAAGAGTTTTGCTGTCTTCAGGTCTAAAACTTTATCTACTGTGCCACTCACCTGCCCTGCCTGGCCACATATGCTAATAATGCTAATAAATCTTTATCAATTGAGTGATTGATCTAAAAAGTCTTTGCATTTCATTGTCTCTACCCCATATTACCTTTAAGCTTCATGAAGTATAAACTAGGTATATCCATCTATTAGGTAAACAAATTGTATGATTTTCTGAGGTGAAAAATCATTCTTCTCCTAATGAGCTTTTCTTCTCTGAGCTAGGTTGGTCATCAAATGACAAATACCTCAAGGTTTATGGGTCAGCTTGCTAGCACCTTACAAAGCTTGCATTTCACTGGCATAGCCTTCAAGAAGTTAGTCAGTTTCCCATAATTGGGAAGCACCCAACTAGGCCAACATTTATATTAAACACTATCACATATATTTGTATTTATATATTTATATTAAACATATATTAAATCACATATGTGAAATGGAAGGCATATGGTGGCATTCAAGTCATAAATAAAAATTCCACCTTATGTAGGGATCTCTTCCTAATCTCTTAATGCTAATGCTTTCTATTTATTATTTTTATTTACCTTATACATAACCTATTTATGCACAGATATTATTTTTTTGTCTCTCCATTAGACTATGAGCTCCTTGAGAGTAAACACTGTCTTTTATCTTTTTGTATGCTTAGCATAGTACCTAGAATATATTAAGTATTTAAAAATGCTTATTTCCTCAGTGAGATATGCTATTTAAAATCTTTTGTAAACCCTAAAATCTATATTCTGCTTCTTCTTGTTCTCATCCTCCTCTTTTTCTTCATCTTTGCAAGGTACTGATCTAAGCATGCATGACTAAAATTAAAGGGGACCATTTCAGTCACAAAACTACAGTCTAAAATATTCTTCCTATATTAAAAATTTATTAACAGTCCTCATTCCTCGAGTCTATAAACCTAAATTCATATGGTTTCTGAAAGACATACAGAAGTCTATATACCTGTAATTTCTGGATTGAAAAAAGGGTATATTTAATTCAAGTCTGGGTATGCTCTTATGACATAGAACCTAGTAAGAATCTTCTCATATTCAGAGATAATCTACTCAACAAAATTAAAATTAGGAAATGATACATAGGCTATATATTTTATATCAGTTACTTCAAACACAGAATGGACCATAATAAACTTTTGTGGAATAAAAAGTCAAAAAATTCAGGAATTGGGGCAGCTAGGTGACTCAGTAGATAGAGCACTGGTCCTGGAGTCAGGAGTACCTGAGTTCAAATCCGGCCTCAGACACTTCATAATTACCTAGCTATGTGGCCTTGGGCAAGCCACCTAACCCCATTTTCCTTGCAAAAAAACCTAAAAAAATTCAGGAAGCACAGAAAACAGAAAATACAAGGAAACACCCAAAGATTCAAGAATAAAGAACAAGACAGGAGAATATCATTAATTGCATAATTAGATGCCTGCTTGTGGAGTACCTTCTGTTTGTGTCAGTGTAAAGTAAAAACGTGCTAACTGTGCCACATAAAGTACCTGGATAGGAAAAAGGCAATGTCCAACATAATTAAAATAAGCCCCATAAGTCCTTAGTGATGAGCCTCACATAGCAAATACACATAATGATCACTTTGCTATAACATTTAGCTAAAAGTATTAGCCAAAAGAACTAAAAACCAGAGAACAGAATAAGGAACTCTCTTTCAAAATGAAGAGAAAACAAGGAGAATTTTTAATTACCTAAAGAAATAGCACAATATTTATAGTCTCATTATTATCAAGCAATGTAATGCATATATGTATATATAATATATATAAATATGTATATATATATATATATATATATATATATATACAGACATATGTCCGTATATCCACAGAGAGTCAGGAAAACAGGTATAAATTACACTTCATACAATTATTAATTGTGTTTCCCTGGACAAGTCATTTTAACCTTTCTAAGATGAACTTTCCTCGTCTGAAAAATGAGGGGGGATGCACTTATGAAAATCTTTAAGTATCATCCTGGTTCTAAATCCATAATCCTATGAAAGTTCAAGGAGTCTTTTATCTTAGAAGAGTTGAAGGGTTAAAAGCTGAAATTAAGTGAGGTAAGAATATTCCCAGTTAACTTTAATGAGATCAGATCAGTCGGTGTGAATGAACTGCATAGCCATAAACTAAAGCTATCAGCCAATATCAAAAGCAACCCTGGAAAAAGATAAACATTCAATTTTTAAAAAATGTACTCATTTCTTTTCATCCATATGTATATGTATATGTATATGTATATTTTTGTTTCAAAATTCCCTTCCACCCTCCCTTCCGACTACCTTTCCCTCAGTGGTGAACAGTCAGGTTAGCATTGCACATACATATTTTGATAAAGATGTTAATAGATTAGTTATTTTCAGTATGAGGAATTAGGATTAAAGAAAAGAGATACATACAAGATAATTTTTATAAAATGTTCATCAGATTCTGAAGGGTTTTTTTTGTTTGCTTTGTTTTTATTTTGTTTTTCTTCCTCTGAATAGGCATAGCATTGTCCATAACCAATCTAATAGAGTTGTCCTAGATCTCTGAACTGCTGAGAGGAACTGCTTCCATCAAGGTTGTTCATCTCATAATTTTATTGGTGATGTGTACATTGTTCTCTTGGTTTTAGTCTGTTTGCCTAGCATCAGATCCTTCTCTAGAGTCTGACCATTTATGGTTTCTCATAGAACAATAATATTCCATAGAATTCATGTACCATAACTTGTTTAGGCATTCCCCAATTGATGGGCATCCCCTCAATTTCCAATTCCTTGTCACTACAAAAAGAGCTGCTATGCTAATTTTAGAACATGTACAACTTTTCCCATTGTTTATAATTTCTTCTGGATATAGACCTAGAATTGGAATTGCTGGGTCAAAGGGTTTGAACAACTTTATTGCTCTTTGGGCATTGTTCCATATGTCTCTACAGAAAGGTCGGATCCATTCATAACTCCACCAGCAATCCATCAATATCCCAATCCTCTGACATACTCTCTAACATTGCTCATTTTCCCTTTTTCTCATCTTGGACAATCTGATTGGTGTGAGATGATACTTCATTGTTGATTTAATTCGTATTTCTCTAATCAATAGTGATTTGGAGCATTTTTTCAAATGATTATATATATATGTGTGTGTGTGTGTGTGTGTGTGTGTGTGTGTGTGTGTGTGTGTGTGTGACTTTAATTTCTCCATTTAAAAACTGTCTGTTCATATCCTTTGGCCATTTATCAATTGTGTGGAATGACTTGTGACCTTATAAATTTGATGCAATTCTCTCTATATTTTATAAATAAAACTTTTACCAGAACTCCTAGTTGTGAAGATTGTTTCCCAACTTTCTGGTTTCCTTTAATTTGGGCAGCATTGATTTTTATTAGCGCAAAAACTTTCTTTTAATTTAATATAGTCAAAATTATTAATTTTGACATTTAAAATGTGCTCGAATTCTTGTTTGGTCATAAATTAATCCCCTTTCCATAGATCTGAAACATTCTAGTTTTTGATGACATGAAGAGGGTAGGAACTTAAATTATCTGATTCTATGAGTCTACACATTTTGCAGCCCTTCTGATTGCAAACTTTTTTATAATTAGGGAATTTGTGTAGTGGTTAGAGCACTGGCTACTGATCCAGAAAGACTTGATTCAACTCTTGCTCCTGAGAAATTGTATTTTTCTGACAAAGCTCAAGTCTCTTAATCTCTCAGGACTCAGGGAAGCAATTATCTAATGCTACACAATAGGGAAAAGATGTCCATTTTCATTTAAGGGTGGGAAAATTTTCTTCACTTCCATATACAAATGAAATCACAAGTCCAGTGCCTATCCCTCTCCTTTAATAATAACACTAGCATTGTTTCTATGAATGCAATTAATGTCAAGCCAGATTATTTTACAACTGAGGCTCAGACATCTATTCAAATAGGAATATTCCTTTAGCCAGTAGTTGTTTTTGCTTGAATGTTTGTGCTCCTTTGTGAATGAGGGAAATCAGGGGAATTCAGTGGGGAAGGGAGGAGAGAAGACTTGCTTTTTACCCTTGTTTTTCAGTGGCATTTGCAGAAACATGTGGAAAGTTTTACAGACAAAGCATTTAGGTTGCTTTTAAAAAATACATATCTCAAACCACTATTCTTAGAAACACTAAAGATGGGAGACAACCACTTCTATAAAGGAGTGAGTCACTATCACTTCACTAATTATGCATTATTCTTGCTAGTGATTATGGGACTAAATGTCTGCCAAACAACAACAAGGAAATGGAGAGCTAATTGGGCTGAAAATATTCCTTTACTAAAGCCCTAAGGCTTCAGGTGCATAGCCAATCATACTCTCTTGGGCAGACTCAAGCAACTACTGTCTGCCTTCTATTTCCGTTCCACCCCCATCAGTTTCCAGGTTGTATACATTGCTTTAGAAAAAAAGAAAAAAGTTTTTTACCTCTGTAGTTCTTATTTGCAAAGCTGTTTCTCCACTGCCTCCCCACACACATTTTCCCTCTTGGTCAGCCTTAGGGCTCAGTCATAGACTTGTTTCTTATTTCTTTCCTCTAATGCAGAGGTTTTCAAAGTATGGTCCCCTGATCCCACTGACTGATATACTGTCCAAGTGTCTTCAAAACTATTTTCTTAATAATAGATTTTTTGTCTATTAAAATAAACCTCCTTTTTTTCTAACTATAAATATAGGCAAGGTCAAATTTTCTTAATACTTTTTAAAAAACAGTCTATCAGAACTCATTAGATGCAGAAACAGAGAAAAGAATCCAGCTGTCTTCTATTTATCCAGATATCAAAGATATTTACAAAAATATATAACAATCATGCTTTATTTTGAAAATATTGCTCTTTTTCATGAACTAGTTTAGGTTAACTTGCAATATATTTATTATTCTTTTTCAAAGACTGAAAAATTTTTAAAATGTGTACATTTTTGTTTTTATTGTGATATTTATTTTTAATATGTAATACATCCAAATAAAAGACTTTTGGAGTTCTTTGTAATTTTGAAATGTAAAATATACCTAAGAACAAAAAAGTTGAGATCTACATTAAACATATCCCCAAATGTTAAATCCTAGTTCATTTTCTTTTATATACCTAAAAGATTAATGGGGATGATCACAAAATAGTCTTAAAAATGTATTGGGGGGATAATCTAACTTTGAAAATCAGCTCAAAACAATTTGCTTTGACTTTGGGCAAGTCATTAATGTTCTCTGTTTCAATTATACTTATTCTCTCTTAGTTTTCTCATACTTTTTTTTAAATCTAAGTTTATGAGATGAAACCCTGTCTATGAATACCAAGCTTCAGTTGTCACTGAAGAAAGAGAAATAGAAAATTAATAAATGTTTTATTTTGACCTGATTTCTCCAAGAAGATTTCTTAATCTAGCATTAATGAACATCTTTTCAAAAATTAATGTATTTTTATAACTCAATAGATTTCCTTTGTAGTTCTATGGATTTTGTTATATGAACTTAAAAAAAAATTCTTAGAAGAGGACCTCAAGATCTACCAAAGTTGTCCATGAATTAAAAATAGTTAAAAACCCCATGGATTAGATTGTGGTAGATGATAATTTGCCAATCAGCAACAGAATGCATTTAAGAATTTGCACACTAGTAATATCCTCTGATCTCAGTCGTGATTCTATAAGACTGCCCATCATTGGGAAGAGGGGAAAAAATAAATTACATTAATGTACTTACATTTTCCTGCTCTAACCTTTATGAAAATAAAGGTCCTGAAGAGCAATCTTGTAGCAGAGTTCATCACTGAATGCAGAGTAATAAATAGGTAGGGCAGTTCAGTAAGTACAGACCACAGTCCCCTTGTGCAGTGTTCAGGGTGTGTCTTTTTCTATACTATCAATTAACTGAGAGTTGTGGTTCCCTAGGGAGATAGGAGATTTTGAGTAGAAAATAGGAAAACTTGGGGGGAACTATGTTGGAAATAGGATGGGGGTGACTGAGGGAAAGGGTGATGGCAAGTTTTGCTTAGTAGTCCTACAGAAAGAGAAATTAGGTGCCAGTCTAGTATAACAGGTAAAGAAACCAGCTTTCCTCAAGTATAAGAACCTCCTAAAGATTGTATTTCAAGAGAATGGATCTGGGAGGGGAAAATGGTTAATAAATAACATGAGAAAACTCCCAGAGACAAAACCCCTAAGAGTATGATAAGAGTATGATAAATGATAGCCAGGAAAAGAAGCAAAGAATGGCAGAAGGAAGGGTCTTCTAGTTCTGAGTGTCACAGTGTAAAGACTGATTGGCATTGTGAAGTCTGTTAATAGGAATCCATACTCTATGCTGGGTCAGAGGAGCAAATTTGGAAGGATCAAGGTCCCCTAACAGTTTTGCCAAAGGATATTCTACCTTTATGAGAAATCTAAACAAGTTCCATGGGTTAAGAAAGAAGAAATTAATAATCATGCGGTGGCCAAAACAAAGATATGATTGGTCTCTAAATTTTATCCTTATAAATTCACATATAAGATTGGAGTTAATTATTAAGTCTCTTAAATATACCAAGTGGTTGGAATTTTCATTCCAGCATGAACATCTTTTGGCAATATCTGCTAACAAAATAACAAAAAGTTGAGGAGAAAATGAGACTACACAGAGCTTAGTTTAAGAATCAGAGTTTACAAAAGGAAACCCAAAAGAGAATAAGGCAATATAGGAAATGGAATGGACCTTGCTACATAGACATATTGATCTGTTTTCCCCAAAATGAATTGAGAACCTTTTATATTCATATTCTATCTATTCTATACCATAAACTGTGTGAAAAACTGAATTGGAGCTTATGGTGAACATTGGACCTGAAGCCAAGAAGACATGATTTCAAATCAAACCTCACACAGTACCAAGCTGTGTGATAGCAGAACATTTCAATTTCCCTTTGCTTTAATTTCCTCATCTGGAAAATAGGGAAAATAATTATCTATCTATCTATATCTATATCTATATATTATACATAGCATCTCTCAATTTCTGCACTCTTCTTTAGTGTTCAATAATCCAGGAGATCCACAATCAGATCAGTGTTTGTGTGTGTGTGTGTGTGTGTGTGTGTGTGTGTGTGTGTTACTCCCAACAGTTATGATCACAATTGATTCGTGTTCTCTCATCTAGACAAGTTCTTTTTCATATCTACTGGGAAAATTGACCATGCTATGGTGGAAGGAAGAAGGTCCCAAAGCATTCATAGTCTTATCTTTTGTATTATGCAAAACAATTTGTAGGATTTTATCATAAGCAAGAGAGGCATTATGATGGAGGAGCAGCTTTAAAGAGATAATTTAATCTAATGAGTCAAATCAGTTATTATCCTTATGATTAAGGATTTATGAATTAGATAAAAAAATTATAAGTGATGTTCCATAGCAGAACATATTACTATAAAGGGGAGAAAATGCAAGATCCCAGTGTCATCACTTCTTCTCTCTCTCTCTCTCTCTCTCTCTCTCTCTCTCTCTCTCTCGCTCTCGCTCTCGCTCTCGCTCTTGCTCTCGCTCTTTCAGAAAAAGAAAGAATATTTTGTCTTCTATTTCTGTACAAATGAGGTTTTTGGAAAGAAGTAATATGGCTCAGTAGATTTGAAAATAGCAAAAACAAAATCAAATGCAATGTGTTTCTTGAAAGTAGGAACTGTATCTTATTTCATTTGGATGATTAATGCCCATCAGAGGCATTGAAAGGTGGCTCTGCACTTACCACTAAATGTGATTAGTACTTAATTAGTGGATTTTGTATTGGATTGCAGTTGAAACCATGTCTATTAGATGGTTTATATCTTTATTTTTAAAACTATAGACTAAATCACTTGCTGTATGTATAGGTCAGGGATGAGGATGCAGTTGAGGATGAAAGACAGAAAAGTTCAAAGCAATCAGTGGTTAAATGAGACAGGTAGAGCTAGATCATAGTAGTATCCAATGACTATGTAATGTTATGGACTATTAGTTTGTAGTGAGGGGAAACAACTCGATTTTATCACCTTCTCTATTTACTTCTATAGTTCTGTATCTCAGAAGGACTATAATTCTAATATATTGTTCAGTTTCAGCTATGACCATGTCAGTATATGCCTGAAGTAGGGTTGGATATAGAGAAACTTGAGTATTTGTGTTTTTATCTTATTTGAGGGGTAGGCAGCAATATATGTGTGTACATATACATATATATCTACATATAAATGTATACACACACATATATATGCATATATATATATATATATATATATATATATATATATACACACACACACACACACGTATACACATGTTACTGAGGATGACAGCAGGATAAGGTGAAGAGGAAGACAAAAATTCTAAAGTTGTTAAGAAAAGTTAAGAGAATAAGTAACCTGAAGGGCAAGAAATGACAGAACAGATAGGGAGAGAGCAGTATAAATTGACGATATGGACTTGGAGAGAGTAAAGGACACTGAAGGATTATAGGATAAGAATGTTCAGAAAGTGATAGTAGAGATAAAGGAATACTATTCTTCCTCTCTTGACCTTGCCTTATTTCCTGGAGTATTTAAAAGAAAATTTTCTAGTGAAGAGGTTTTCTCAGAAAAGTTTAGGTATTCCATTGAATTAAAAATTTGGTCTGTTATCAAATCATCAGTATTTTTTTTACAATTTTTCAAGCCAATGGGGTTAAGTGGCTTGCCCAAGGCCACACGGCTAGGTAATTATTAAGTGTCTGAGGTCGGATTTGAACCCAGGTACTCCTAACTCCAGGGCCAGTTCTCTGTCCACTGTGCTACCTAGCTGCCTAAATCATCACTATTTTTTACCATTGTCTTCTCAGTTGGGTTTGTTTGGTTGTTTGGTTTCCAATAAAGTGATAACAAAATTCCATAGTGTTCGCACATATTAATTCTTCCTATAACCCAGAATTTCAAGTGTTGAAGAATGTTGGAAAATAGAACAACAGTCTCAAAAGTCTAGGAGTTGAAGATTGACATAAAAAAGTCAGAAAAGGATTAGAATTGGATGAATATGAGAGAAAAATATATGAGTATGCTATTAGTTTCTTTTTGCTGAGTTATGTATAAACAGGAAGGTTATAGAACAGGCAATGGATAGTCACAGTATGCACCATCAATGGCATTTAACCAAAGGAAGAATTATTGTATTAATCTGCTCCAAAATTCACAATGGAATTTGGATAGTGATTTTTAGTGTATTAAAATGATGTTTATCTTCTAATGAAAATAACCATTATGCTATGGTGGAAAATGTCCTGAATTTTGGAGTCATCAGTTTTTGCTTCAGCTAAATTATATTCTACCTTGTGCCAGCTTTTATCTTAATTATGTATGTGTCTTTCTGCTTCAAGGGTGTCTCTTATTCTTGGATTCTGGTTTCTAATGCAATTTACCTGATTCTATTTTATGGATGACCTCATCCCATTTACATTTAAAGTCACAATTACTGTGTATTTTCCTCTATTCCATTTTCTTCTATTTTTTCTCTCTCTCTTTTTATCCTGTCCCTTCTCAAAAATATAATTTACTTGTAGCCATTGCTTCCCTTAATCTGCTCTGCCCTCTTACTGTTTTCTCTTGTCCCTTTTCTTACTATTTCCCCATGAGGTAAATTTCATTTCTGTACATGAATGAGTATGTATATGTGTACATAAGTGTATATATATATATATATATATATATATATATATATACACACACACATATATATACATATATGTACTTAAATATATATGTATGTGTGTATGCATATATTTCTTTCCCTCTTCTTCAAGAGCAACACTCTCCCATTTTTAAAAATAATTTCTAGATAATTAATTCACATTCATGCTCTCTGTCTATGTAAACCCCTTTTAACGACCCTAATAATGAGAAAATTCTTGGGAATTATATGTATCATCTTCCCATAGAGGAATTTATATACCTCAACTTTATTAACTCCTTAATGATTACTTTTATTTTTACCTTTTATGCTTCTCTTGAGTTTTGTGTTTGATAGTCAAATTTTCTTTATAACTCTTGTCTTTTCATCAGAAATTTTTAAAATCCTCTCCTTTATTTAGTATCTATTTCCTACCTGAAGCATTATATTCAGTTTTGCTATAGGAAGATGATTCTTGATTATATTCCTAGCTTCTTTGCACTCCAGAATATCATATTCCAAACCCTCAGCTTCTTTAAAGAGTTTGCTTCTAAATATTGTGTGATCCTAACTATGACTCCATACTACTTTAAATGATATTTTTTCTGGCTGTTTGAAGTAATTTCTCTTTGACCTGGGATCTCTGGAAATTGGTAATAATGTTTCTGAGAGTTCAGATTTTGAGATCTGTCTTAGGAGGTGATCAGTGGATTCTTTCAATTTCTATTTTTGCCTTCTGGGTCTAAGATATGAGGTTAGCTTTCCCTCAATAATTTCTTGATTATTGTCAATTTTTCAATTTCCTTATTTCTAGGCTCTTTGATGATGTCCAGATGGCACAATGGATAGAGCACTGACCTTGGAGTCAGGAGGATGGGAGTTTAAACTCAGCCTCAGACATTTAACATTTACTAGCTGTGTGACCTTGGGCAGGTCACTTAACCCTGAATGCTGCACATCCAAAAATATCTCCAGTTATCTTGATTCATATCTGGCCACTGGATCCAGATGGCTCTGGAGGAGAAAGTGAGGCTTGTGATTTAGTACAGCAACCTCTCACTCAAATCCAATTCATATACTTGTCACATACCTCCCTTGATGTCATGGTCTTCTTCAAGAACAAAAGACAAACATCATCATCATCATCATATTGTCAAAAAATTTGTAAATTATTAAATTATCTCTCTTTGATGTATTTTCCAGGTCAACTGTTGTTTAATGAAGTGTTTTGTATTTCTATTTATTTTTTCATTCTTTTGACTTTGTTTCATTATTTCTTTATATCCTATGGAATCATAGCTTCCAATTGTACAATTTTTAATTTTTATCCCAGAAACCTCATCAAGGTTTCTTAGACCAAAAAAAAGTCTTTGTTCAAACCTCTTGTTAGTTCTGTTGCTCTAAAATTTGTTTTAAGGTGTCATTCTAAAGTTTTTGGAGGGGAATATCAAAAGTGGTTGCATATTTTTTTTGTTTGTTTTTTGACAAGGCAATGGGATTAAGTGACTTGCCCAAGGCCACACAGCTAGGTAATTATTAAGTGTCTGAGGCAGGATTTGAACTCGTGTACTCCCGACTCTAGGGCCAGTACTCTATCCACTGCACCACCTCAGTGGGTTATATATAATATATAGCATATTACCCACCCCATTTCTAAATGTCTTTCTCCCCCATCTTTCTTCTTCTTTCTTCTTCTTCTTTCTTCTAGTCACTGAGAGGTTTCCCTATCATTCTTCTAAGAAATCTACTCTTTGGAACCCCTGGTAAAAAGTTTTTATACTCACCCACAGTAAGTTTATATATTCACCCAGTAAGCTTTTGTAACTATTTCCATTTAGCTAATTCTGCTCATTAAGCAATGCTTTTCTTCAGTGAGCTTTTGTGCCTACTTTTACATTTGATCTATTTTGCTACTTAAGGAGTTCTTTTCTTCAATGACTTTTATGCCTTTTTTATCAAAAGGGGAATTTTGTTTATTAAGATATTATTTTCACCAGGCTATTTTGTAACTCTTTTGCCAAGTTATTAATTATCTTTTCATAATTTTCTTGCTTCACACTTATTTCTGTTCCTAATTTACCCTCCACCACTCAACTTTTTTTAATTCTTCTAGGAATTCCCACTGGGCTTGGTTGAGGCTTTGTTAGCACCTATTTTTTTACATTATTGTCTTCTTCTGAGATTGTCTTGGTCCTACCTGCCACTATAGGAGCTCTTTATGGTCAAATAATTTTTGTCATTGTTGCTGTTTGCTCGTTTTTCCAGTTTTTCTTTCATTTCAACCTTATGTTTGTTAGACTTTACTCTCTTGGTAGTGGGAAGGTCCTGTTCTGCGCTTCAGACTTTTTCATTTTGCTGTTTTCAAAGCTGGTTCGGAGGTCTATACTTTCAAAGTGCTATAATCCTAGGAGTATGGTCACATTTTCCTCGTCCACATTCCGGTCTTTATCTAGGAAGGGACCCTGATCCACTGTAGCCACAAACACTCATTTACTCTGTGCCTTGGAATTTGGAACAGAGCCTCTGCTTCCTTCTGATCAACAACTGGTACTTCTCTTTAGTCTGAAACACCAACCAGAATCTCTGTATAGGTATAGAATTGGTAGTCATCACTGACTACATATCGTCCCAGCAAAGGGTCCCCTGTAATCTCTTTCCAACTAATACTCCATCTCCCTGACTTTCTGTGGGCTGTGCTATTTCCTCTTCATATTTGGGCTCCAATTAGGCTTTCGCCCTGATATCTCAAATTTCCCTGCTGCTTGAAAGTTTTCGTAGACCAGACAAAAGTCTTTATTCAAAACTTTTATTCGTTCTGCTGCTCTAAAATTTTTTTGAGGCACTATTATAAAGATTTTTGGAGGGCAATGTTGAAAGAGTTCATTCAACTGGGTTACTTTTAATACACCATATTTCCCATTCCATTTTTAAAAGTCTTTCCCCACCATCTTCTTTTTCTGATAATTCTGAGGGTTTTTTGAACTTCTCTTCCTCATCAAGCTCCTAACAAATGTGCTCTCTGTTATCCCTGGGAAAATATATATATATACTCACTTGCACTAAAGTATGACAATATTACTGTTCTCAAGAATACTTATATTTTGGTAGAGTACCCTGCTGCTTGCCCTAATAATGGCATTCTATTTTTTTTGTTTTTAAACCTGTGGGAAATTTTTTAAGAGATAAATTTTAAGAGAAAAATTTTAAGAGATAAATGTAAGGGTCTTCCTATATCCCTGCAACTTGCACCCTTTATTTAGCTGATTATAATAATTGATGAAAGCTGGCTTTGTCCCAAGCTCTAAATTCAAAACTTCATACTGTGATAGAGTTATTTCCCAAGTGAAGTTACAGTACACTACTTTTTCTGTAATACAAATAATAGCATTCACTTCCCCTGGGGATCTTAAAAGAATAAATGCAAATACACTATGAAGAATAATGAAAATGTGTTTATCATAAGTGAAATTCATAGATCATAGATGGTGAGACACTCATTCCATAAGCTCTGGTCCCTTTTCTCTGAGTTGACAAAGCTAGTTCTTTGAATGATATGTGATCACTTTGTCTGCCTACATTCCATTCAGTCTTCCAATCTCTTGATACTGATTGTAGCTCCCAGCTGTCTGAATCAACTCCTACACTATTCATGGCATGAGTATGGCTCAGAGCCAGATGGCCTCCAGTATGTTTTAAAGTCATATCTCTTCCCTTCTGCCTAGATCTATGAAATTATATCAATACGATTTTGATCTAGACACCCACATTAAGTGTTGTGCTGGTGATATGTTTTTAAAAATCCGAATACAGACCAAATATGGTTTTGAGACCTATGTGATAAGGAAGGGAAGCATCCCATAACGCTGATGTGCCTTTCTTCTTTACAGAGATTTTACCAACAGAACATAAAATTATTTTACTTATGGTGAGGTCAGTTATCTAGCAACCTCTGAAACAAAATTGAGAATAGAATGGGATAAAAATAGAAGACAAAAATATAAAGTAGGAATTTTGCCATCCTATTCCTTTCCCTCCTTATTCATAGGAATAAAGATCTAATTCAACAAGTTGCTTGCTTGGACTCATCTCCTCTAAGACCTTATTCTATCAGCAATAATTTTCTCTCTGTCTCTCTGAATCTGTCTCTGTCTCTGTGTCTATCTCTCTCTGTCTCTCTCTCTCTCTGTGTCATCCTCTGTCTCTCTATCCATTTCTCTTTTTCTCTTATGTTTTCAATCTTTTGTTTCTTTCTACACTATCCCCACAAATCTTTCCTACCTCCTTTTTTACCCTAAAAATCTACCATCCCCTCTGTTGCCTCCCCTTTAAAGTTTAATATCTTAAAATCATATTTCACACATCTTTATTGCACTATTCATTCAAATAATCAATTACCAAGAACTTTTAAATGGCGATTATGATCTAGAGACCAAGCTAGGAATTGAGGAGATACTCCCTGCCCATGAGGAGTTAACATTTCACTAGTGAGAATATGATTTGAACAAAGACAAATTAATGCAAGAGATACCCAAAATAAATTTAGTTATGAGAGAGGAGGGCACTAATAATTAAAGAAGTCAGGAAAGACCTCTTGAAAGAGGCAGGTATCAAGAAGTGAAGGTAAAAGAAGAGTCATCTAGGCATAGTAGGCAATCCATACAAAAACAAAGAGACAGGGAATTGAATATAAGGAAGGAGGAACAGTAAATAGGCCTATTTGAGCATTATGTTGAGTGTGTGAAGGAAAATGTTGTTAGCAAACTCAAAGGAGAGTTTGTAAGCAGATAACAAAGGCCTTAAAATGCTAAACAAAGGACTTTGTCTCTCTTTGGTCCTTTAGGACTAAATGACAATAGAACTCTGGTGGTAATGAAGAATGGGAGAAGTTGTATGTTTGTGACATGTTACAACCTGTGATTTATGAATATTTGTCTAGGAGCTCTGTGGGGAATGGGTTGGAGAGACAAGAGGCTAAATATAAGGATGCCAGTTAGAATGATATTGTAATAGTCCAAGGAAGAGGACAGAAACTAGGGAGGTTGTGGTATGAGTTGAATAGAAATAGATGTGGGAGATAGCAAAATAAATTTGAAAATAATTGGCAGATTGTATAGCTCTTCCCCTGCCAACTATCATGTAGGAATTCTATAGCTCCTTTGAAAAGGAGTTGACTGTCATTACTGAGTGATATTTAGAGTTTGGAGTTAGTGGAGTAGAAATTATATCTGGCAGTCACAAGAACTTTGGGGTCATTGAGAGATGGGGAAAAAAGAGAGAAGAGAACTTTCAAGAGAGAATAGAGCTCTATAGGAAGATGGATACCATTCTTTTCCTTTGTTGTCTCAGCATACAAGAGAGTGAAAACATTTACCTCTTCCCTCTGGTTTGTAGGCACAAAGAAATTTTAGTTTTCTACTCTCTTTTCCTGTCCAGTGGTTGTATTTTTGAGTTGATGAGTTTATATGAATAGTTCTTTTTCTAATGTTTTGCTAAGTGTGACTATGAATGCATTTAAAAAAAAATTAACTCTGAGGGAGTTTCCTGTTTCACAGAATATATAAGCTGGGAACTCATTATTGGTTTGGTGGTAAAGAAGACTATCTGGGGGTATATGATCCTTCATAACTGAGCTCCAGAGAGTAGGATTAGATATGAATGTGAAGTCTGCCCCTGAGTCCTGAAACCTATCTTTCATTTCTAACAGCTGTAGCCAGTCAATGACATGATTTAATTGCCTAATAAATATATATATATATGCAAGAAATTGTGCTAAGTACTGTGAACACAAAAAACTGTACAGTCACAACATACAAGGAGCTCACAATCAATCAAACAGGGAAAACGACATATAAACAAATAGGTACAGACAAGCTATATGCAGAGTGAATTAGAAATAGATTAGAAATAGTCAGCAGAGTGAAGGTCTTTTAACGGGCCATTAAATGAAAGCCTTCCTGAGGGCAGCTAGGAGGTGCAGTGGATGGAGCACCAGCCCTGGAATAAGGAGTATCTGAGTTCAAATATGACTTCAAACACTTAATAATTGTCTAGGTGTGTCTGGGGCAAGTCACTTAACCCTATTGCCTTGCAAGAAAGAAAGAAAGAAAGAAAGAAAGAAAGAAAGAAAGAAAGAAAGAAAGAAAGAAAGAAAGAAAGCCTTCCTGAAAAACCAAGATTTTATCTAGTACTTAAAAAGATATGGAGGCCAGGGAGGAGAGGTAAGGATGGAAATAATGTCAGGCAAGAGGGACAGCTATTGAATTAAGAGGTGGCCGATTGCAGTTTCTGAGGTCAGATCATCCTCTCTTTCTTCCTACCTTCCTTTACCAGTCTCTAGATATAGCAAGGGAAGAAAACAATGTAAAAGTCAAACTTTCCTTCTTTTCTAAGCAAAAAGGAAAAAAGTTCGTGTCTTTTAGCTTGCACTTAACTCAAAGTGACCTTCTCCAGTGGTTAGGATTGGTTTACCTCTCCTCCCTCTGCTCTGCCTTTTTCAAGGTATCCTTAAACTTGAGGTACATACCAGATTTCACTTACTTTGAATCTAACTCTTTGCTCATCTTCAATAGATATTCCTTCCCAGGGAGCTACAACTTAGTCCTGGCAGCTTGTGGGTCCATGGGCTATGATAGTTTTGAGAGGCAAATGAGTATGGAAATTCAAAGGTGACTTTTAGATTGCAAATTGGGATGAATGGGAGAAAGATGTTGCTCTTGATAGAAATTGGGAAGCTAAGAAGAAAGGTGGATATTCCAGAAACTTAGCATCTGTCCTCACAATTCACCTGAACAGCTCTTTGAAAGGTCACTAATGAGCACAAAATTTATGAATCCAATGGCCTTTTTAGTCCTCATTCTCCATGACCTTTTTTTGGTATCACTTAGTACTATTAACCCCCTCTCCTCCACCTCCCCCCACACACTATCTTGATACTTTTTTCTCCTTTAGCTTCTGGAACACTGGATCTTCCCCTAACACTATTCTCTGTTTTCCCTTAAAGCTCTTCTTCCTGATCCTTTATTTGGATGATTTTCCAAATTCATGTCATCTCCAGATCCCCTCTTCAAAGTCAATATTTTAACCATGAGGAAAGGAAATACTTCAGATAGTGTTTTCAGATACCTGCTAAATAATCAAGGTGGGTCTGACAACATAATAGGCAGAAAGAAGCCAGGTGCATCTTAAGGTTGATCTTATGATAGGAAAAACATGGAAGATCCCCAGGGATAACCAGTTATATGGAATATACAAAGAGAATTAACTTTATATAATTTGGATCCCATGGAAAAAACCCATAGACTTCCACAAAATTCTCTGAAGAGGCAAGAAAGTTAGGAATGCTTATACAACTATGGATGTGACAGTTATGTTCAGTTCCACTTTGTCATTCCTCAACAGCATCCTAATGATGTTCTCACAGATTCTGCCTTCAGCAGAATGGTTTAACAAATGCCAGCGTCAGTGAAATTCTGATGCTGTCTTTTATACACTTACTCATAATCACTACTTTGAGGCCATAATTGCAGGCAGATGTTCCCCAACCAACAACAGTTACACTGTCTTAGGGGAGGGAGCTCCTTCTACAATCAACACACTTCCCTATTCACCTGCATTTTTTGAAAAGTTCCTTTTTTCTTCTTTCCACTCATTTCCTTGGTAATGTCATGCCACCTCTGACATCTAATAGCTCTATGACCAGGGCAAGTCTCTATATGCTTCAGTTTTATACAAATTGTTCCTAACTCACAGGGTTATTTTTTGGCTCAAACAAAATAAAGAATATAAAGTAATCTCTGAAGCTTAAAGCATATGCAAACACCCTTATTATTATTAACATTATCTACTACAATGACTTCAACCCATACCCTCTATGGAAGATGATATAGTAGTTAAAGGGCTAGACTTGGGAGTTAGGAAAGCCTGAGTTCACATTCACCTTCAGTCAATAGCTGTTTGTTTATGGACAAATCAAGACCTTTCTGTCTTGATTTCTTATTTCAAAATGGAGGTAATAATAGTATCTACTCAATAAGATTTTAGGGAACAAATGAGAGAACATATCTAAAGTCCTAAACAAATACTAACTCTTTGCATTTGACTTCTGATATCTATATCTTTATTGATGGTTTTTCTGATGGAGTCCAGTGCCACATTTGCAACTATCTATTCTCATATTTCAAAACTATTAAGGGCAGATGTCAGTATCTTCCATAGGTACTGGGCTCCTAGAAGTAAATTTAAGCATAAGATTTTAATGGGACTATCAAACATATGGGAAATCACGGATTATCAAAGTAAAATCAAAGGTTATTAAAATATACAAATATATCAAAATTGACTCATACATTACAAAGATATAATCCTTATCCAAAAAACAGAACACCAAAGATACTAGAAATGAGCTCTAGGATTGTGCCCACCTTCAGATGAGAGATCTTTCTTTGTCAGAGGAAAACAAAAGAAGTCTTAATTGTATTGTCTAATAGATGAGAAATAGGAGAATCACAGTCATCCCTACTCCGTCCTTCAGTAGAAATGGAACTTAAGAGTGAGAGTTCAGCTCTCCTATACAAGTTGAAGAAAATGCCGGCATGCAAAGATAACATTAGAAATCCCTATTCTCCAAGCCTCACCCACTACTTCTGGTCTTCAGATTACATGCTAGGCTACAGATTAGATTACTTCAGTGCCTGGAAAACCATACACAACATCATGTATCTTCTCTTTTTTGAATGATAAAAGATATGAATAGTAGAAATCTTCCCCCAAGTCTCTCTGTCTCAGTCTCTATTCTCACAATGTTTTGGTCTCTGATTCTGTCTCTCTCTACCTGTCTGTCTGTCTCTGTCTGTCTGTCTGTTTCTCTCTCTCTCTCTCTCTCTCTCTCTCTCTCTCTCTCTCTCTCTCTCTCTCTCTCTCTCTCCCTCTCTCTGTCACTCTCCCTTTCTCTCTCTCTTTCTCCTTTACAGACTGTTGTTATGGATTCTTAGCTGATACTGATTCAAACCAGTCCCTTGATACCTTAGGTTTAATATTGAAATACAAAGCGACAGTCAAGTAATTTAACAGTTAACAAAAGGAGATTCACTTAGAGCCTGTGTTCAACAACAGTATGCATTGAGGACATCCTAATTTTTTATTTAGCTGAGAAAAACTCCCCTGCTTCTTTATTGCCTGATATGGTCCATCAACCAAGCCTCCTGACGTTCCTCATGGGTATTTGTATGCAGCAGCCAAGAAATGATGCTAACACTCTGAGCAAAAAGACTGGAGTATGGTTCAAATACATTTTAAGAAAAAAAAAATTTGTCTAACTTCTGTGGGGGCAGGATGTTAGAATATTACTGCTGTCACCAAATAACCAGGTGTCAGAAATTGTTACACAACTAAAATGACTATGTAGACAAGGATTTAATATAAATCTCTCCCCAGTCCTACTGGGTTCATGATAGCAGTGATTTTATTATTAAGCAAGTCACCTTTTGATATGATTTAAAACTCCACTTAAGTGCACTTCTAGCACCTCATACTAATATGATTAAAATCATAAATCATTATTTTCTTCCAAAATTTACTAATTCTGACACCTTTCTTTCTCACAATAATATGACCATCTTCCCAGTAACCAGCCTTCTAATCAGAGAATCACTTTGGACTTTCCTCCCTTTCTTATACCTGACATGGCCAATCATCAAGACCTTTTGATTCCTGGATATCTCTTATATCTCACTCCTTTCTGTTCCCACTGATAAGACTCCTTTGTTAAAGGCCTCATTGACTCTTACCTGTTATGTTTAAATAAACTCTCCAACTCTGTTTAAATAAGCTCCCCAACTGACTTATTTTTCTATTTATCCTTAATTTTGCTGCACAAAACTTTTAGATTAATCTGCTTAGGCAGATAGGACCCTATCCACTATTTATAAATGACTTACTATTCTCTACTGCATGAAGGTAGGTGACTGTATTTATCATACATAATTGTATGTATCTTTTGTATTATATAGTATATTGTGCTTATGGACATATATGATTTCTCCATATAAATGACAAACACCTTGAGAGCAGGAATTTATTTATCTTTGTATATAATAGAACATTAGTGGATAGAAAACTAGCTTCAGAGTCAAAAAGACCTGAATTCAGGTCACACCTCATTTATACTTATTTGTCTATATGACCCTGGCAAATTACTTAAACGTTCAAAACCTCTAGTTGATTCTCTAAGACTATAAGTTGTAAAAGAGGTAACATTATCAGTAGGGAACATTGCTTCACTGGATGCTTTATAATAATGAAATTATGGGTCTAATACAAAAAGAAAAAAGCACAGAGAAGATGCCTAGCAAATGTCTGTTGAATCACTAAGAGAAAGGGCTGCTAGAAATTGGCAAAGTAAATCCACAAGCAGAATCTCAACTTCTTGAAACTCCAAGTATAGATGCTCTGCCACATTAAGAGTGTAGAGAATCATATTGATGCTCATAGTGTTTGGGAGGAAGATATAAACTTGATGGGGAGGGAGGGCACAGGGGTTAAATCTTTATAAAAATTGAGGCTATCATATGGTGGAATAAGTTGTTTCAGAAGAAGGTCAATTTCCCTTTCACTAGCAAAGTCATTTTTTATGTATCATTGGTGGCCAGGATTGGTCAAAAGGTCTCTGAGGTCCCATCAAGAATTGAAATTCTTTGCTCAGTTAATATTTCTGTTCTGTTTCTACTGTTATTAAGGAATCAGGATGATTTTTTAAGATGTGAACTTTGACTCTTACCCATTAGAGATAAACCTGACATCAGTACCCCTTAGTTTAGGTTTCATGTTGGAATTAAGTGAGGTTCTCAGAGGTAGCTAGGTGATACAATGAATAGAGTGATGGGCCTGGAAGGGAGGAGATGGACATTTAAATCCTACCTCGGATACTGACTAGCTGTGAGAACTTGGGCAAGACCCAAACAAGTTGTATAACTTCTGTTTGCCTCTGTTTCCTCTTTTGTAAACTGGGGGTAATAGTAGCAGCTACCTACCTCCAGAGCTGTTGTGAGGAGAAAATGAGATGTAATTTATAAAGTGATGTTTGTCCTTCATTCTCAAAGAAGACCAGGATATCAGGGAGATGATGCCATGACAAGCACATGAATTGTATTTGAGTGATGTGGGGCTGTGCTAAGTCACCGGGCTCACTTTCTCCTCCAGAACCATCTGGATGCAGTGGCCAGATATGGACCAGGGTAACTAGAGATAGTTCTGGATGCAAAGTAATCAGGGTCAAGTGACTTGCCCAGGGTCACAAAGCTAGTAAGTGTTTGAGTCTCTTTCCTCCTGACTACAAGGCCAGTACACCAGATCCTCTATACCACCAGCATGCACCATCAACTGCATTTAACCAATAGAAGATTTATTGTATTAATCTGTTCCAAATTTCAAAATAATTTCATTTTGTGGGGTCAAGTTGTTATAGTATGTCTGGTTATAGCCGATCAAACCAATATGATCTCAGAAGACTTTATCAAAGGTCAGACACAAATATTATACTTGAGGGGCTTCAACATTAATGAAAGCAGGCTAGAATAATCATAGCTTGCCCTCCATTCTTAAGGTCAGCTAATTGTCATTTTCTGAAACCTAAATGGCAAGGACATAAAGTGACTGTTTCTCCATGTTCAAAATCCCATTCAAGTCTCCAATATTTCCCAGGTCTTACCTTTGTGGAATTAATGATTGAAGTATTACATATGGGGCAGTTAGGTGGTACAGTAGATAGAGCACCAATCCTGGAGTCAAGAGGACTTGATTTCAGATCTGGACTCAGACAATTAATACTTAGCTGTGTGACCTTGGGCAAGTTACTTAACCACATTGTCTAACCAAAAAAAAAATACTACATAAATACCAACCAGCATTATTATCATTATTATTGCTGTTGTTAAGCAGTTAACAAAAGTTTTACTGGGACCCAACATCTATATGTAGCATTTAGATTGTTTAGATTAGGCTCCCTTTTCTCTAGAGAGAGCAGGGTGTTCAAGTGGTCTCAGGTAGCCAACAAGATTGAAAGGCAGTGATTTCATATGTATGTAGTCTTTTATACTCCTCAATTACTAAGAATCCTCAACAATACTTCATATCTGAGTCAAAGGAGGCACAACTTGAGTCTTCCCCTCCCCACATCCCCAGGCCAGTGAAGTCTGAACTTCATTGCCCTTTAGGGAAAACCCTCACCTGACCTCTTTTGGACAGGGGAATACCCCTGTTATACCCCAAGTTATACAACTTGTTTGGGTCTTGCCCAGGTTCACATAGCAAGTCAGTATCCGAGGCACGATTTAAATGTCCATCTTCTCCCTTCCAGGTCCATCACTCTATTTGAAATTTGAAATTTCTTTTCTCATTCAAGAAAGACACAATCTGTTCATTCGCATGACTAAGGATGTACTAGATATAATCTGGCACATTCATGTGTCTCAAAATAAGAGTGGTTTGAGTTGAGGGGAGGACTAATGGAAGCACTTTAGTTTTTTTTTTAATTTTTAGATATTAGGAGGTGTCAGGTAACATTTAACACAATCCAATAAATAATAATTCATGTGATCTGCTTATAATTCTATGGCACTAATGATTTGTTAATGTAACAAACAATGAAAGTACTACTCAAGTGGATCATCTTGGCTAGGATGATCTTGAGTTTTCAAAAGTTATAGCCATAGTTTGCAAATTCTGGCAGGTCCTAATGGTATGTCTCTTGTTTGAGGTCATATAGATTGACTGCCAAAGGACAAATGAAACAAATCCACTAAAGCATGGAAGTACAGTATGTTTGACTGACTATGGCTACTAAAACTCCAAATCCCCCAAAATGCCAAAATATAGTCATTCAGGATTAGTTTGTTGGTGATGCTTCCCAATTCAATGTCCTCCCCTGTCTCAGTAGAGGTTGGATATACTCACTGCTGAAATAAAAGCCCTTGAAGGAATATCACCTAATGTTGATGATAATCAGAAAAAGGTGTTTATCCTTCAGAGTCAGCCTTGACAAGAAAGGTCAGATTGACAGAAAGAAACATCGGAAATAAAAGCTGTTTTGGAAGAAAGAGAAAAATGGAGATCCCACAACTCCTTTTTAGAAAACGAAGGTATTAGTCTCAGTCCTGTTCTATTTCAGACAATTATATTCAGCATTTCCTCTGCACTATTATGTAGATGCAATATTCTTCTTTACTTCCTTTCCCAAATTGCTGTTTAATACTGCTTGGTAAACAGCTGCCACATTCCCCTCCAAAGTGGGTTATGGATACTTACAATGCCTGAAGTAACTTGTGAATCCTTTTGGATGAGAGGTGTTACATAAAGGATGAAATTATTAAAATGGCGATGAGCACTATTCTCACTGAGTCTATAATAGAGTCTCAAATTTTGCTAAGAACAGATGGGCTTAGAACTCTTCTCTTGATCTGGAATTAACAAATTCCACTTTCTGATTATGCTAATCTGGGAAAAGTTTAACATAAAGCATATGTGTTTGGATTCCAAGATATTTTTTATTTACAAGCAAAACTAAATTTAGTTTCTCCTCCATTTTCCAGGCATTTTTTTTATGCTGTTCTGTTTTGTAAAGTTTAATTCAAAGACCTAGCATAAGCTTTCAAATAAGGATTCAACTCTAAAATGAAGAGTAGGCCAAGATTCATGCTACAGTATTAACAAATTGCTATCATCTTCTTCTAAATGACTTTAAAACCTATTCCTTTTTAATGAACCACATTTAAGAATAAATATAAACATTTCCTTTTCTCTCTCTAACACCTGTAAAAATAGTATTTTTTGCCATTGGTTGATTCTTGTCCTTTGTTTTCAAAAAAGGCTCAAAATGACAGACCATGTTAGGGTCAAGCAGTATGTCTAACTGTAGCTAATCAGACCGATACAAACTCAGAAAGTTTTACCAAAGATCAAGCATAGAAATTGTATTTGTGGGACTTCTACATTAGTGAAAGCAAACTGGAATAATCATACCTTGCCCTCCATTCTTAAAATCAGCTAATTGTAGTTCTCTCAAACCTATATGGGAAGGACATAAAATAACAGTTTCTCCATAGTGAAAACCAGTACTTCCCATCTTACTTTGTGGAATTAATGAAGTAAATTAATTATTTTCTCTATCCATCACAGCACCTAATTTTGGAGCTATGATGGGTGCTTTAAGAGAATAAGACCATAAGACATTGTCCTTCCTTCAAAGAGCTTATAGGCTAAGGAGCCAAACAAGTTGTAATCAGATGATGTTGATTTGCAATGGAATTATTAAAGACAAGCACAATATATGACTTTAAAGGAAATTGCAAAATCAGAGAAACCTTCATAGAGTAGGCTCAAGTGAATTTGATGTTGAAAGGAAAATAAGATTCAAATAGATTGTCTTGGAAGGGAATGTCATAAATAGGGAAGCCCAATAATACTTAGGGAGCAATGAATAAAGAAGTTTGAAAACTATTTGCTTATTTTCTTTGGTCACTTTTCTTTTGGGGAGCATCATTGGGTCTTATTCTATTCAACTAAAACAGTCAGAGTAAATATATAATGTTCATAAATTATATAACAGCAAAAGGTATAAAGTTAAATTAATCAACTAGATATACAGTTTAAAAGATTTCAAGGTTAAATATAAACAAACTCAAAATAAAGAGAAAAGAAGAAATTAAGAAATTTTGAAAAAAAACATGAATAAATTAAAATCCAAAGAGAAAAGAAATGATAAAGCTAAAAGTTCATTCTTTGAGTGAAAAAAAATTAGCAACACATATAAACCTTTAGTCAACTTGATTAAATAGAGGCAGGAAGATTAAATTGACAATATTAAAAAATAGCTAATATGAAATCACAAACAGAAAAGTAAAAATAATTCCCTGAATCTATTATACTATACATTTATATGGTAACCACCTGAGATTTAAAATAAATAATTATCCTCACAAAATGTATAAATTAATAGTTAGTGAATACTCAAATTTCATGAAAAGAAATTGAATTTGTTATAAAGATACTTTAAAGGAGAGAAGGAAGAATCAGTACACCCTGGACCAGATGGAGTAACAGGAGAATTCAATCCAAATACAAATCAAATTAACAACACTGAAAAAAGCACTTTACCAAATTTGTTTATGAAACAAATAGTGTCTTACAGCCTAAAACAGAGAAGAATAAAGTAAAGGAAGACAACTGTTGTCCAATATCATTTAGGATTTTAAATTTTAAAATGCTTTTAAGAGTTTTTGGCCAAAAGATGAACAAAATTTTTCCAAAAAATTATTCACTATTGTCAAATTGGATTTGTACCAGGAATTCAAGAATGGATCAACATTAAGAAAACAATTAATAATCATCATGTGAAAAACCAAACACATCCAAAATCATATTATTATCTCAATAGTCTAGGCCTTTGAAAAATAAATTCTATTGACCTCTTTTTTATTTTCTTACATTACCAGAGTGTCTTACTATTAAAATATTTTTCATATTTCAGGGTTTATCAAATAGTTATTAATTTTGATTCTTTCTAAGTCTGTCATGTCAATGTCAAGTTTATTCCAATGATCTATATCTTTAAAAATAGTATAAATAACTTTCATGATTATTGATTTACTATTTACCTTCAGAACTGACATTGTTATTCTTCTTTAATTCCTAAGCTTTCCCATTATTTCCCTTGATACATCAGGTCTTTTGTTCTTCTCAATTAATTTGATTAATATTTTCTTTTAAATATTCTTTGGTAATTTGATTGTCATATCATTCAATCTATACATTAATTTAGCTAATTGTCATTTTTATTATTTTGGGACAGCCCAGCCATGAGCACTGATCAACTCCAAAGTTATTTAAATTTTAGTCCTATGAGGTTTTTATAATTTTTAAGAGTATTAATTGTGTTGGTGTATGTCAGCTCCAAGATATTTTATATACTGAATAAGTATTGTGAATGGAACTTTACTTTCCATTATTGTCTTATGTACCTTATGTTAATGAATATGCTGTTAGCTTTTGTGATTTTGTTTTATAACCTGTAGCTTTAGAGAAGTTATTAGTTATGTCAATTAGTTTCACTTCAGATTTACTAAGATTTTCTTAGGAAATGATAGTTTCAGCAAATAAGGAATGATTTTATTTCTCATTTTGTTCTCTTAATTTTTTTCTCTTGTCCTGTTAAGTCATCTTGTGATACAGTGGATAGAAAACTGAATCTAGAGTCAGGAAGAACTGAGCAAAAACCTTGGTCTCACTGGGCAGTTAGGTGCTGCAGTGGATGGCCCAGGAGTCAGGAGGATCTTAGTTCAAATTCAGATGCTGACACTTAATAATTGCCTAGCTGTATGACCTTGAGCAAGTCACTTCACCCCCATTGCCTTGCAAAAAAAAATCAGCTTTACACATATACTAGCTTTATGATGCTGGAAAATTCCAGCATCTCAAAATTTTATATATATATATATATATATATATATATATATATATATATATATATATATATGTATACTGGAAGGTAAGATTGAAACTTAATCATTTTATGGGGGAATAAACTAAGCCTCAAAGAGTGAGAGACTTGACTAACTTTACACAGATATGAAATGGCACAGTTATGCATTGATATGAATTCTCCTATAAATATAACTTTTCCTACTGGATTGTGCTGTCTTTGGATCAAAGGCATAAAAGGAATTGATGAATGAAGAATAATTAAAGTGATCTTGTCTGTTCACAACTGAGAGTCAACAGAAAATAAAGAAAGTTAAATAATCCTGAACATTTTGTACAGTTTAATAAAGCAGAGATAAAGAAGATTCCATCTTAGAACTGCATAGACATTTATGGTTTTCAGAAACAGATTAATAAACTTGGAAAGACTCACATTAACTGATGCAAAGCAAAGTGAGCTGAACCAGAACACTGTACACAGTAAAAACAATTTTGTATGATGAAGAGTTGTGAATAGCTTTGCTATTCTCAGCAATATAATGATCTAAAACAATCTCAAGGGACTCATGTTGAAGCATACCATCTACCTCTAGAAAAGGAATTGATTCTGTCTGAATGAAGACTGAAGTATACTATTTTTCACTTTTTTATTTCTTTAATTCTTTTTGTTAATTTTAATCTTCTTGTGCAAAATAATGTAGTATTTCCATACTAATATGGAAATATATTACAAGATTGCACATGTATAAATTATATCAGATTGCTTACTGTTTCAGGAAAGGGGGAGGCAAGGAAGGAAAGGATAGAATTTGAAACAAATATTTAAAAATGCTTTAAAATGTTTAACAGGCAACTAAGAGAAAATAAAATATCAAAAACAGATATATATATATATAATATATATTAATCCTTATAAGACTGTGAAGCAAGCAAAGCATATGAAGTTATATTGTTTTAATTTTGCATTTAAAAACAAATATACATGCATTTCTTCCCTTTTTAGTCTCACACAGAGACTTTTGTGTATTCCATTGACATTAATGGCTAAAATAGAGGGAAATAGCTTTGGAAATCACCTAGGTGGGCTGCACTAACTGACAGAATTTTTATCTGTCAATAAATCCCAGAATCTTAGCCTGTAACTATCAATTTAAGCATGAGAAACTACCCCATGCTTACCCTTCCTGGATTTTTGTTTAGTAAAAAAGGCATTTATTAGTTTGCTCAAAAATCATAATGATTTGACTACTTTGTGCTACTTCATTCCCTTTTTACATTTCCTCCTTATCATGAACCCAACAAGAACTGCTAAATAGATTAGATGTATTGACTAAAGCAAAATCAGAATTTAAAAAATGTAGCGTTTTTATGAAAAAAAGACATCTATGACAACAGTCACAGCTGTGTTCTCTTTATACTCTTCTTTCTCTGATTTTCCTCAGGTGGACTCAAACAAAAAGGGTGGGGGGAGTAATCACTGGTTTCCAAATCACATGGGGTGAAATAAGAAAAATCTCTTTGAGATTTAACTGCATCTACCCTCCATTACTTGGGTAAATGCGCTCTGAATGACAAATTTTCACTTAATTTCCTCTTCCCGGTTAGCAGTACTTTCCTTTTCCTCATCACTTCTGCTATATGCCTTAAAATTCAAGATTTCCATTTGCTAATCTAGTCACAAAATGGAGAGCTCTTATCCTAATGGCATTCCTAATTTCTTCAAACTTTGCCCTGGATCTTTTTAGGGACACTATCAAGCATCTACCAAATTCATCTGACCTACTCTAAGATGGAAGAGGCAGAGACAAAGATGCAAAACAATCTTCACCCTTATATAATTCCTGCTAGAGCTCATGACTTCTCATAAACTCTCACTTGTTCTGTTAAGTTAAACAGACTTCACTCCTATCTTGCCTTCATGAATATCAGAATATTTAGAGGTATAAGGGATACTGAGTATGTGAAGGATTAGCATTCTCCACTATTAATTCATAAGGTTGTCTCATTGTTGGGTTTCTTTCTCGTCTCAAGAATTCAGTTGTAATTGTTCTGCCTCTAGGGAATAAAAGTCATCTGAATTTTTTTGAGTTGATGGGGACTGAAAAAAATATCTAGTACTGCTTCTAAATGATTATAAGATCGAGAAGCTGGGAGATAATTTTTCCAAGACTTACTTCTCAAGACTGCTCTGAAGAAAGTGCTTTATAAATTGTCAAGTGTTATATAAATTTGGATCATTCTTATTGTTTCTTTTATGAGTTATTTTGCTATGCAACACCTTCTGAGGTTATTTAAATGTGAAGTACTACTTACCCCCAAGTTAAATGACCACAGATGACTATCCTTCTTGAGTCCTTATTTAAGATTTTTTGGGAAGGACAGTGAGGTGGTGCAGTGGATAGAGTGCTAGACCTAAAGTCAAAAAGACCTAAGCTCAAATTTGACCTCAAGATACTTAGTAGCTATGTGACCCTTGCAAAATCCCTGAACCCAATTTGCCTCAGTTTCTTCATTTGTAAAATGAGCTGGAAAAGAAATTGGGAAACTATTCTAATGTCTTTGCCAAGAAAATCTCAAATGGGGTCAGAAAGTGTTGGATATTACTGAACAACAACAAAGAGAATTTTATTATTTTTCCCCTTTCTTCTTGTCAGCATCAAAATGTCATGCTTCATTTGAACTTATAAGAGTGTCACTTCCAGTTGCCCTTTTTTTACCCTTCACAAAGCATGGCACAGATATCTTTTCAAAAATGTCTTTTGACTCACATTGAGATTAGAGGTGTAAGATTGTCTCAATTTTGATCAATAATTAAGGAGGTGATCTGGAAGAAAATATAAATTAAATGAAATAGGCACAGATTCTGCTGCAAACTGGTATAGTGCTTATAGTAACAACCTTGAATCAAGGGAAAACTGAGTTCATGTATCACTTCAGATACATATTATTTGTGTGACCTTGGAAAAGTCATTTAACTTTTCAATACTCTAGACCAATAGAGTCAAACTGAAATAGAAGCAGTGATCACCAAGTCCTGTTTTAACTTTAAAAATTCAACATTTTTTATGTTTCATTGAATTTTTATTTATTTTGTAAAAAAATTTCCCAAATATAAATTTTAATCTGAGTCAGGCCACATATGAAAGCTTTGTGGATCTTATGCAATTGCTGGTCATATTTTTGACATTTCTGCTCTAGACAATTCTCAGAAAATATATTGATAGTGGAAATTTCCCTAGCTTGAAGTTCTCTGTATCTGTGAAATTACAGATACAAAATTTGTCCCTAACTTTATTGCTATATTTAGATATATTTATACTGACCACACTAAATGGATAGAAAATCCAAATATTTCTATAGATTTTCAAACCTAATTTTTTTGACTGGAAAATTTAACATTTTTTTTGAATAGGAAATTGGTGTTACAACCTCAGTCTTCTTACTTTCCAGAGTTTACTTTTATTTTTTAAATCTCTTCTCCAAAAATCAGAATGATATGGTTTTTAAGACTAAGGAAAACTTATTATTTCCCTAGATACTACTGTGTAAGGTAAAGATAATTGTTGGAATTTTTTTCACCATAATATCATCTCCATTGTTTTTGCAGAACCAAAACCGAATTGCCCTGATGCACAGCCAATTATCTAACAAGTTATACATCCTTCATGGTGGAAAAGATGACAGAGTGGCATCTAACAGTAGATTAAAGATACAAAGGACAAAGAAGTGTGAATTCAATTTCTGAGACCACTTTTGCAGCCCACCTGGGACTATGTCCTATTTGTCATTATAGTTACACAAATGAATGTAAAATATTTTGTTTGGTAACTCTTATGCTTACTAATGTCTATATAGCACTTAAAAATAGGTGCCATTAATTTAATTACTCAGGAAGTGGATTCTATATGGCTACAAATCAGGAAATATCACAATCTCAGAAGAATCAAGATCATGGGTGAACCAAAGGACCACAGAGTAAAGTAGCTATAGTTTGTATTGGTACAACCAATAATAATTAGAGACATAAAAATACTATTAAGGATAGAAATGAAAGAAAAAAAAGAAAGCTTAAAAAGGGGAAGGCATTACTTTGCATCTCTATGTGGTTCCAGATCATGCAAAATTAGAATTGATATCATGTAGTTGGCAGGGTAGTTAAGTAGGTAGAAATTTAATGAATGCTTGGTATTGATAGATTGGACTAGTTTATAACAGAATAATAGATGGACAGGTCCATTGCTGTGCAGGTACCCATGAAGAAGCAAAAATCTCAAAAGAAGAGCTACCAGGGATTTACTAGTTCTTTCTCAAAGACACTAAGAAAGAACATGAGTAAATATCACCCAGAATAAGATGGCATATATGAATTGCTGTCTGTGCTAGTTACAGATTTACATAATAGAGAATTTTAAATAGACAATTTTATGACATATAATTATTAAATTTCAAATTCTAATAAGAACTCACTACTAAAGACTCTCCTCTAAAGAAAGGTTTTCATTCCTCCCTAAGCTCTTTTGTAATTCTCCAAACTTCTATTAGACTTCAGACCAAGATTACAGAAAATAAAGAAACTAAATGATATTTTATGGCTAAAACACAATTAGAAAGTTCTTGGTTTTTAAGATATTTAACAAAATCTGCTGATCCCTCTAAAGTTTTTCATTTTATTGTGTAAGCTTTTATTAACTTGGTCCTATAGAATATTTGAAATTGTCATCTTTCTTTTTCTTGACCTAGAAGTATATCCCCTAGATATGTAAAGGATGTTAGATTGTATATCCTTATGACAGCATACTATTCTCTTCCATAAGAATTGTGAAATGGGTTCATTAATTATTAAATAGAATATAAATCAATTTATCTATCTGTAAAGTAGTGAGAATTCTAATTCAGGAAAAGGACATAAAGATAGGGAGAGATCCTTTCCCAAATATTTTCCAAATATTACATTTGTATAATTCTATTTTCTCTCCATTCACATGCCACCATCTTCACATAGACCTTCATTACTTCTTGTCAATACCTTTTCAGTAACATCTTAATTGGCTTCCCTGAAAATTAAAATATAGACAGAATTATTAACTTTTGTGAAGTTGAGGAATATTTCTTCTGTGACTAGAGGTAAAGTGGAGACAGTGGATTGCACATCTTTCCAGGCTTTTATCTAAAGGATCATACAGAAACGTTACAAAACATAAAGATTTGTATTAAGAAAATTCACAGGATATTTCACTTTTTGTCTTATTCTACATTCCTAATTGTCCCAATTCTCTATAGTCAGATTATTATCATTAGATTAAGACATTTACAGTTTTATTTGTTATCTACTAGAGATAATTAGATATTTTCATTGCAACATAATTTACATTAATGAGCCATAGCTTTCAATATGCAATTTTAAACTGCATATTTTAAATAATATTATATCCATCTCCTTTAATTTCACATTTACTCTCTCTATGAGGCAGATTGGCATTCTTGGCATTCTTTTGTAAAAATAAAATCATCTAAAACAAAATGTACTAAATCTCTTCCTTTCAAGTTTAAAATGTAAGAGGTCAAAGAACTTAGTGAGGATTATATGAAATTAAAAATGTGTAAAAATAAAGTTCCTAACTGAAAATATAGGTTCTATTATCCCAACTAATATACAACAATTCTGTGTAGAATTTACCATTAGTTTTTGTTTAGAGCAAGACAAAATTGAGCTTCCTAAATAGGGTCAAATCCTTAGTTGACTTTGATTGTCTCTTATCTTTTAGCCTGTGCATTCACCAGTCAAAAAGAGTCTCCTGAATCTGCCAGAACAATAATACATTTAAAAATATATATTTTTGGCTTCCAGGCCAAGATGGAAGAGAGAAGCCAGACACTGCCCTAAGCTCTCTTGGCTTTTCTTCAGAACTAATGTGAATCGGGTCTCTTAACAGAATTTAGATCCACAAAATCCAGAGAAGAACAAAGGAAAACAATGTCTATCAACAAGGATTGTCTCAGGGGAAAGCTAGGAGCAGAGAGCAGAGAGATGGCACAGTGGTAGTGGTGGAAGGCCCAGGGACTAACCTGAGAACAGCAGCAGAAGCTATGACTGTGTGAGCGGTGGGTAGGAGAACTCCAGCACAGTGGCTAGACCTTTGGTCTGGTTAGCTCAGTTTGCCTAGAAGAACAAGGCCTTGAGCCCCCATGTTTTCAGCAGAGTCCTGGTGTTTCTAGTTGAGTCCCCTGAACCCCCCAACCCTGTGGGAGAAAGTAACTCTTGCCAGAACAAACACAGTAGCAGCCACCACCACCACCCCCCAGGCAAAGGGAGTAGACTATAAATCAAGATCACAGACTTTCTTAAGGAAGTCTATAGCATTCCCTATTAGCTTACCCATATGGAGTTACTAAGCCCAGTGAGCAAAGCATCTAGGGATTTCCACACCAAAGTTCTGTGAACAAGCTCTTAGCCCAAAGCAAGGCCCTAGTAAAATTAAGAAAAGCCAATGAAAGCTATCTTAAAGAAAAAGATCCAAACTCAGAGAGATCAAGAACTTCTGAGAAGAATATGACTTGGTCTCCAGTCCAGAAAGACTTCTAAGAAGAGATCAGGAAGAAATTTTAAAATCAATTGGAAAAATTGGTGAACAAAAGAGAAAAATTAACACTTTGTAAGAGAAAATTATCATCTTATGACAAGAAAATGAAAATACAATTCGACAAGTACAAAAAGAAAATAATTCTCTCAAAACTACAATTAGGCAAATGGAAAAAACTACTTCAAAAATAGAATTGACCAATTGGAAAAGGAGTTGCAAAACATAAATGAAGAAAATTCTTCTCTAAAAAAAGATTGGAATCTGTGGAAACTAATGACTTCATGAGACAGCAAGAGCCTGTTAAGCAAAACCAAAAAATAAAAAAAAAAAAAAACAGAAGAAAATGTAAAATACCTCATCACCAAGAAAACTGCCCTAGAGAATAGATACAGAAGAGACAACTTAAGAATCATTGGGCTTCTTAAAAAGCATTGAGGGGAAAATGTCTGGGTTCAATACTTCAGAATATAGTGAAGGAAAATTACCCTGCTGGCAAAATAGATATTGAAAGAATACTATGATCACCTCCTGAAAGGGATCCCAAAATGAAAACACCAAGGAATATTGTGACCAAATTCCAAAATTATCAGATAAAAGAGAAAATGCTACAAGCAGTCAGAAAGAAACAATTTCAATTCTGAGGAGCCACAGTAAACATTAAACAGCACAAACTATATCAACATTAAGGAATTGAAGGGCCTCAAATATTATATTCCAAATAACAAGGAAGCTTGGAGCCAAGAATTCACTATCAGGTAAAGTGAGCCTTCTCTTCCAGGGGAAAAGATGTACACTTAAAGAAATAGATAAAGAAGAAATCAATGAACTAAGTATGCAACCAAACAAATTAGAGAAAGAACAAATTTTAAAACCCCCAATTAAATATCAAATTAGAAATTCTAAAAATGAAAAGAGAAATTAATAAAATTGAAAGCAAGAAAACTATTGCACTAATAAATAAATCCAAGAATTGGTTTTATGAAAAAACAATAAAATTGAAAAACATTTGGTTAATTTGATTTAAAATAAAAGAAAGAAAGAAACCAAATTTCTAGTATCATAAATCAAACAGGTGAACTCACCATTAATGAGGAGGAAATTAAAGTAAAATTCAGAACTATTTTGCCCAACTGTATGCCAATAAGATAAGTTAAATGAAATGGATGAATATTTACAAAAAATATATAAGTTGCTCTAGTTTAATGAAGTAGAAATTAAATACCTAAATAACCCAATCTGGGAGAAAGAAATTCAACAAGCTATCATTGTACTCCTTAAGAAAATATTTCCAGGGCCAGGTGGATTCACAAGTGAATTCTAGCATTTAAGTAATAATTTATTCCAATTCTCTATAAACTCTTGGGAAAATATGTGAAGAAGGAACTATGTCTAACTCCTTCTATGACATTAATATAATGCTGATACCTAAATCAGGAAGAGTCAAAACAGAGAAAAAATTATAGACCTATTCCTTTTTTCTTAAGATTTTATTTGAGTTTTATAATTTTTCCCCAATCTTTCTTCCCTCCCTTCCCCCCAATAGAAGGCAGTCTGTTAGTCTTTAGAATGGTTCCTTGGTATACACTGATCTAAGTTGAATGTGATGAAAGAGAAATCATATCCTTAAGGAAGAAAAATATAGTATAAGAGATAGCAGAATTACATAATAAGATAATGTTTTGTTTTTTTCTGAATTAATGGTAATAGTTTTTGGTCTTTGCTCAAACTAGACAATTCTTTCTTTGGATACAAATAGTATTCTCCATTGCAGATACCCCAAAATTGACCCTGATTGTTGCAGTGATGGAATGAACAAGTCCATAAAAGTTGGTCATCTCTCCCATGTTGCTGTTAGGGTATATGTTTTTCTGGCTCTGCTCATCTCACTCAGCATCAGTTCATGCAAATCCTTCAAGGCTTCCCTGACTTCCCATCCCTCCTGGTTTCTTATAAAACAATAGTGTTCCATCACATACATATAACACAGTTTGTTAAACCACTCCCCAGTTGAAGGACATTTACCCAATTTCCAATTTTTTGCCACCACAAGCAGGGCCACTATGAATAATTTTGTACAAGTGATGTTTTTACCCTTTTTCATCATCTCTTCAGGGTATAGCCCCAGTAGTGCTATTTCTGGGTCAAAGGATATGCATATTTTTGTTGCCCTTTGGGCTTAATTCCAAATTGCTCTCCAGAAAGGATGGATGAGTTTACAGCTCCACCAACAGATTTATTTTATTTGTGTGAGAAGTGCATTTTAATTGTTTTCAAGAAGTTTTTGAGTCTACCTTGGCATATAGACTCCCAGGTATTTTAAATTGTCTGAAGTTACTTTGAATGGGACTTCTCTTTCTAGTTCTTCTTCATCATGTATATGTTGAGGATTTGTGAGGGATAATTCTATATCCTGTAACTTTGCTAAAGTTGCTAATTATTTCGAGTAGTTTTTAGATGGTTTTTAGGGAGTCTCTGGGTATACCATCATGTCATCTGCAAAGAGTGAGAGTTTTGTCTCTTTCTTACCAATTCTAATTCCTTCAATTACTTTTTCTTCTCTTATTGTTGAGGCTAACATTTCAAATTCTATACTGAATAATAGTGGTGATAATGGGCATCTTGTTTCCCCCTGATCTTATTGGGAATGCCTGTAGACTATCCCCATTACATGTAATGCTTGTTGATGGTTTCAAATAGATACCGCTTATTATTCTAAGGAACAAACCATTTATTCCTACACTCTGTAGTGTTTTTAGTAGGGATAGGTGCTGTAACTTTTTCCACAACTATTGATTTAATCATATGATTTATGATAGGTATGTTATTGATATAATTAATTCTACTAACAGTTTTCCTAATATTGAACCAACCCTGCATCCCTGGAATAAATCCTACTTGGTCATAGTTTATTATTCTATTGATAACTTGTTGCAATAGTTTTACTATGATTTCATTTAAGATTATGGCATCTATATTCATTAGGGAGATAGGGCTATACTTTTCTTTCTCTATTTTAGCTGTTCTTGGTTTAGGTATCAGCACCATATTGGTGTCATAGAAAGAGTTAGGCAGAATGTTCCTTCTTCATCTATTTTTCCAAAGAAATTATATAAAATTGGAACCAATTGTTCCTTAAATGTTTGAGAAATTTCACTTATGAATCCATCTGAGCCTGGAGTTTTTTTCTTAGGGAGTTCAATAATGGTTTGTTGAATTTCTTCTTCTGAGATAGGGTTGTTTAGGTATTTAAATTTCTCTTCACTTAATCTGGGCAACTTATATTTTTGTAAATATTCATCCATTTCACTTAATTTGTCAAATTTATTACAGAGTGGAGCAAAATAATTCCAAATTATTTTATTATTTTTGGAGAAATTATTATTTTAGGAGAATAATAGGAATATAGGATGAGAGCTCTTTTAACTTCTCCTCTAAGAATCTGGACGCTATACCATTAGGTGCATACATATTTAGTATTGAAATTACTTTATTGTCTATGGCACATTTTAGGAGGATATAGTTTCCTTCCGCATCGCTTTTAATGCTATCTATTTTTTGCAGCTGCTTTGTCTGAGATAAGGATTGCTACCCCTGCTTTTGTTTTCACTTTAGCTGAAGCAAAATATTTTTTGCTCCTTACTCTGTATGTATCTCTCTGCTTCAATTGAGTTTCTTGTAAGCAGCATATTGTAGGAGTCTGTTTTATAATCCAGTCTACTATTCGCTTGTGTTTTAAGGGACAGTTCATCTCATTCACATTCCAAGTTATAATTATTGACTCTTTATTGCTCTCCATGCTATCTTCCCTGTGTTTGTATTTTTCCCCTTTTTCCCTTTATCCATATTCACCAATATTTTGCTTCTGGATACCTCACAGACTTCAGTGTGTTTGCCCTCCTATGTCAACCCCCCTCCCCTTTCTTTCCCCTTTCCCTTTTGCCCTTTTTCCTTCCCTTCCTTTTGTTATTTCCCCCTTTCCTCCCCTTCCCATCTCCTCCCTCCCCTTTCCCCCTTTTCCCCTTTTAATACTTGAACAGTAAGATAAGTTTCTTAACTTAACTGAGTATTTGTATAACTTAACTTTAAGCCAAGTCTGATGAAAGGAAGATTCAGGTAGTTCTCAGCTCCTCCCTTCTTCCCCTCTATTACAATTGCTCTTTTGTACATCTTAATGTAATGAGATTTACCCCATTCAGTCTCCTCTCTCTTCCCATCTCCTTACTGTCCCCCTTTTTAAGGAGATGTTGTTTTTAAATCATTCCATCTAAGTCACCGAAAAGTCATGTGTGTCCATCGCTTCTGGATAAGTATATTCTCTCTAATAGAGTTACAATTCTCCAGAGTTATGAGAATCTTTCTCCCAAGTGGGAATATAGCCAGTTTCATCTTATTGGATAGCAGTTTTTTTCTTTATCCCCCTTTTTTTTTACCTTTTCCTGTGTCTTTTGAGTCTCCTATTTGATGTCCAGCAATTTATTTCAATAGCCAAGAAGATGACAAAAGCAAGTACTTTTGAGTAATTAAAACTTAGACACTAAAGATGCCTAAATCATCAATTGAGGAATGGTTGAACAAGTTATGGTACATGAATACTATGGAATATTATTGTTCTATAAGAATCCATAAATGGTCAGACTCTAGAGAAGCATGAAATCACTTACAGGATCTGATGCTGAGCAAAGGGAGTAGAACCAAGAGAACAATATACACATTAACAACAACATTGTTAGATGATCAACTTTGATGGAGGCAGGTCCTCTCAGTATTTTAGAGATCTAGGAGCAGTTATAGGCTATGTAATCCCCACCCAGAGGGAAAAAAAAAACATCAAACAACCACTCAGAATCTGATGAATGTTTTATGAAAATAATCTCTTATGTATCTCTTTCCCTTAATCCTAATTCTTCATACTAAAAATCACTAATCTGTAAATATAGCCATCAAAAATATGTATATACAATGCTAGCTTGACTGCTCACCAATGAAGAAGGGGAATGTGAAGGAAGGGTAAAAGGAAATTTTGTAACTTAAAAATATACATGTGCATATGAATGAAAAAAATTATCAAATAAATAAATTAAGATGCCTAGATCATCCATCATAATCTAGGTCAATACCATTCAACTTGACTTTTGCCTTGTCACTAGATTCCATAGACTTTGGAAGAGATTGAGGCTCACTACTTTGTGCTACTCTGTCAGAAATGCAGATTCTTGTCCATGTCAAGATATTACTCCATGATGTCACTGGTATTCTTCAAAAAGAACGATACACAAAACATATATCAATATATCATCTGCAAGAATCATACTTTTATTCCTCATTGCTAATTTTTGTTACATCAATTTCTTATTCTTGTTCTATTGCCATAACTAGCATTTCTTTTTACTTTTATTTTGTTTTTAATAGCATTTTTTTCTAATTACATGTAAAGATTATTTTTAAGATACATTTTTTTTAATTTTAAGTTACAAATTTACCCCTACCAGCTTCTACTTTTCCACCCTAAAATGGTGAGAAATTTGTATAAGGTTATCTATGTGCAATCAGGAAATCATTAGTCATATTGTAAAAGAATGAAGAGGAAAAGGAAAAACATATACACAGACAAAAAAGTAAAAATAGCTTGCTTTGAGTGGATTCAAACTCCATCAATTGTTTCTCTGAATGTAGATATCATTTTATACCATTTTTTGAAATGGTCTTGGATCATTGTAGTGCTGAGAACAACTAAATTATTCATAGTTTATCATCATACAATGTAATATTATTAAGCATACTTTACTTTATGTCAATTAATATAAGCATTTGCAGGTTTTCCTGAAAGCATCCTGCATGTCATTTATTATAGCAACATAGTATACCACAACTTGTTCAGAAATTCCCCATTTGATGGGTATCTCCTCAATGCTCAATTCTTTGCTACCACAAAAAGAGGTTCAATAAGTATTTTTGTACATATAAGTCATTTGTCCTTTTTTATGTCCTCTTTAGTATATAGATCCAGTAGTGGTAATGCTGGATCAAAGGTTATATACAATTTGATTTCTCTTAGCGTATTGCTCCAAATTGCAGGAAGATTAGATTAGTTTAGCTTTACCAACAGTGCATTAGTGTCCCAATTTTCCTACATCCTTTCCAACAGTTCTTTTTTTCCTTTTATCTCATATTAACCTCTGAAAGATGTAGGAAGTAACTCAGAATTGTTTTAATTTGCTTATTTCTAATCATAACTGATTTAGATTATTTTTCATATGACTACAGAAGTCTTTAACTTCATCTAAAAATGGCCTGTTCATATTCTTTGACCGTTTATCAATTGATGAATAACATGTATCCCCATAAAGTTGACTCATCTTCTCCATCTCCCATTCTGTCTCTGTCTCTGTATCTGTCCTTCTCTCTGTCTCTCTGTCTCTGTCTCTCTCTCTCTCTCTCTCTCTCTCTCTCTCTCTCTCTCCATATATATGTATTTAAATACACACACACACATATATATATATGTGTGTGTGTGTGTGTATATATATATATATATATATATATGAGAAAAGATGCCTTTATCAAAGATGTTTCATGTTCCATCAATATTAAATAATAGTGGTGAAAATTATATCCTTAATTGCTTCCTGATCTTACTGAGAGGGATTGAAGTTTATCCCTGTTACAGATAATGCTTGGTCTTTGTTTCAGATACTGCTTACAATTTTAAGAAAGGCTCTATTTGGGGGTAAAGTCAGGATGGAATAGAGAAGCAAGGAACTCCCCTAGGGTCTATTGGTCTTCCTTCAGGAAAAAGGGTAAATAGAGGCTCTAAATGGATTCTGGTATGACAGAACCAACAAAAGAACAGATTGGAACATTTTCCAGTTTTAAGATATCTGGAAAAGACATCTGAAAAGGTCAATCTCTCTAGGCACTATGTGGATCAATGCAGAAGCCCTAGAGCAGTGCACAGGACAGGAAGTTGAAACCAGAGTGAGTAGGATATAGAGGAGACCAGTCTAAGACTCTCAGCCATAGTAAAGATCTGCAACAGAGGCTCCTGGACCCTGGCTCAGAAGGCATATAGCTCAGCACGTCAGCTGGAAGAGCTCCAATTCAGGTACCCCTGACCAACTCTTCAGCTGGCATGCCTGGATTGGATAACCCCAACCCAGTGAGCAAGCTACTAATATTCCCAATGCAGAAGTTCTATGAGTGGGCTCCTGCCCCAACAAAAAAAAAACTGGGATAGTGAAGCCCAAAATAAGTAAGAATAGTCAGAGAAAAGACATTTCATTAGAAAGCTACTTTGAAGGTAAGCAAACACCATCTCAAAAGAGTATGGCAGAAAAAGTGGTACCCATGAAGCCCCAAAGGGAAATATGAATTAACCTCCAGACCAAAAAACACTTCTTGAGAGAACTGGAAAAGGAATTTAAAAATAAAGTGAAAAATTGGAAAAAGAAATTATTTTAGTGTATTTATTTATTTTCATACATATGCACATGCATATTTCCAAGGTACAAAATTTCCCCCCACCCTCCTTTCCTACCTCCCTCCCCTCAGTAGGTAACAGTCAGGTTAGCATTTTACAAATTAGTAATTTTTGGCATGAGGAATTAGGATTAAGAGATAATTTTTATAAAGTGTTGATCAGATTTGGAAGGATTTTTTTCCTATGTGTTGTTTTGTTTTGTTTTTCTACCTCTGGATGGGCATAGCATTGTCCATAACCAGTCTAATACAGTTATCCTAGCTCTCTGGACTGCAAAGAGGAGCTGCTTCTATCAAGGTTGTTCATCTCATAATGCTGTTGATGTGTACATTGTTCTCTTGGTTCTACTCTCTTCGCTCAGCATCAGATCCCACAAGTCATCCCATGCTTCTCTAAAGTCCACCCATTTATGATTTCTTATAGAACAATAGTATTCCATACCATTTATGTACCATAATTGTTTAGACATCATCATCATTGATGAGCATCCCCTCAATTTCCATTTATTTGTCACTACAAAAAGAGCTGCTATGAATATTTTGCAACATAAAGGATTTTTCCCAATTTTTATAATTTCTTCTTCTACAGACCTAGAATTGTAATTACTGTGGTCAAAGGGAATGAAAAGTTTTATTGCTCTTTAGGTGTAGTTCCATATTACTCTCCAGAAAGTCTGGATCCATTCACATCTCCACCAGCAATGCATCAATGTCCCAGTCCTCCCGCAATCTGTCCAGCATTAATCATCTTCACTTTTTCCCATCTTAGAAAATCTAATAGGTGTAAGATGATACCTCATTGCTGTTTTAATTTGCATTTCTCTAATCAACAGTGATTTGGAGTATATTTTCATATGATTATATATAGCTTTACTTTCTTCATTTGAGAACTGTCTGTTCATATCCTTTGGTCATTTATGATTTGGAGAATGACTTGTGACCCTATAAATGTGAAGAAATTCTCTATATATTTTAGAAATGAGACCTTTATTAGAACTCATAGTTGTGAAGATTGTTTCCCAACTTTCTGCTTTCCTTCTATTTTTGGCAGCATTGATTTTATTAGTGGAAAGGGAAAAGAAATTACAAGATAAATTCAACATCTTTCAAAAGGAAACATAAAAATTGACCATAGAAAATAAATGCTGGGGTGGCTAGGTGGTGTAGTGGATAAAGCAACAGCCTTCGAGTGAGGAGTACCTGGGATCAAATCAGGTCTCAGACACTTAATAATTACCTAGCTGTGTGGCCTTGGGCAAGCCACTTAACCCCATTTACCTTGCAAAAACCTAAAAAAAATGAATAAAAAAAATAAATGCTTCAAAAATAAAATTGGGCAAATGGACAAAGAAAAGAATTATCTGAAAAAAGAGGACTGACCAAATGGAAAAGGAAATACAAAAACTAATTGAAGAAAGTAATTCCTTGAGGAATCTAATTAGACAAGTCAAAGCTAATGACACTATGAAATATCAATAATCAGTAAAGTAAAATTTTTTAAAAAATGAAAAATAGAAGAAAATGTAAAATATATCATTGGAAAAACAACTTACATGGAAAACAGATCCAGAAGTGATTATTAGACTACCTGAAAACCAAGATCAAAAGCTTAGGCAACATCTTTCAAGAAATCATCAAGGAAAATTGCCCAATGGTGAAATAATCATTGAAAGAATCCATAGATTACCTTCTGAAAGGAATCCCAAAATGAAACCTTCCAGGAATATTATAGCCAAATTTAAGCTCTCTCATTAAAAGAGAAAATATTGCAAGCAGTCAGAAAGAAGCAATTTAATTATCCTAGAGTCACAATCAGGATAACACAAGATTTAGTAGCTTCTACATAAAGGGATCAAAGGGCTTGGAATATAATAGTTCAGAATGCAAAAGAATTTGGATTATAACCAACAATCAGCTACCCAGCAAAAGTGAACATATTCTTTATGAGGAAAAGATGGGAAATTTAATAAAATGGATGACTTTCAAATTTTCCTGATGAAAAGACTATAGCTGAACAGAAAATTCAATCTTCAAACATGAGACAAGAGATACATATAACAAGTAAAAAGGGAAAAGAAAAGAGTGTTCAATAGGATTGAAATGGTTACAACCTTCATGGGAGGAGCATATTTACAATTCTTGAGAAAAGTATCTCTATCAGCAGGAATATTCGTCAACAGAACATGTGGACAAAAGTTGATTTTGATGGGATGATATTTCAAAAATTTAATACATTGATAAAAGGTATTTGTACTGGGATGAGAGGGAGAGGTGAAATGGGGTAAATTACATCACATGAAGAAGTACAAAGGACCTATTACAGTAGAGGAAAAGAAGGAAAGGGATGAGAATTGCTTGAATCTTACTTTCATCACATTTGTCTCAAAGAGAGAATAATAAATATTCTCATTTGGGTTTAGATATTTATCTTACCCTTCAGGGAATTAGGAGGGGGAACGAGGGAAGGAAGAAGGGACTGATAGAAAGGAGGCAAAAATGGAGGAGGGGGGCAAATTTAAAAGGGAAAGGTGAAAGAAAAGAAAGGGATTAATAGAAACTAAGCAGATTGTGGGATTTCTAATCCATTCTGAAATGTTTTCATTTTATGACTGAATTTATCCCATTTTTACTTAAACTTATGATTACGTATTTTCCCCCATCCTATTTTTCTTTTCTTTATACTTCTTTTTATTCTTTGCCCTCTCTAAACTCTGTGTTGCTTCTGACACCAATCTTCTTTTATCTGTTCTCACTTTTGTTACACATATGTCTTTCATTCTCTTATTCTTTCCCCCAATACTTCTAAGTATTACCTAAGATAAATTTCTATTATCAGTTGTTATTTACATAATTATTTTCCTCTTTCAAATAATTTATATGTGAGTAGGGTCTAAATGTTGTCTGACACCACTACCATTACCATTTCCCTCTCCACTGTAAAATTATTTCTTTAATGAAAGATAACTTTCCCCATTCATTTTATTCCTTACTAAGTTCTCACAGATCATCCCTCTTTCTCACTCACATTTTTTTTAGCATCCTAATATAATTGCCTCACTTCTATACCCACTTCCAATATGGAGAGTCCTAACTGAATGATAAAATTCTTAAAAGATGCATACATCATGTTCCACACAGTAAAGTAATTATTTTATCTTTATCAAATTTCTTATGACTTCTCTTTCATGTTTACTATATACTCTTCTCTTGAACCTTGTATTTGAGATTCAAATTTTCTATTCAGTTCTAGTTTTTCATCAAGAATGCTTCAAAGTCCTCTATTTTATTTAAATTTATTTTCTCTTGAAGAATCATACATTTTTGCTGGGCAGATGATTTTTGGTTGTTATTCCAGCTCTTTACCTTTCTGGAAAGAGATATTGCAAACTCTTTCTTCTTTTAATGTCTTGGCTCCTAAAACTTGTGTGATCCTGACTGTGACTCCACAGTATTTAAATGATTTAAATCTTGTTTTTTTGACCTAGTGACTCTGAAATTTGCTGATAATATTGCTGGGAGTTTTCATTTTGGGATCTCTTTTAGGAGATCATAGGTGAATTCTTTCAAGTTCTATTTTACCCTCTTTTTCTAAGATATCATGGAATTTGCCTCTGTTAAATTCTTGAAATATGATGTCTAGGCTCTTTTATTATGGTTTTCAGATATTCCAATAATTCTTAAAATTTATCTTCTTGATTTATTTTCCAGGTCTGTTGTTTTTTACAATGAGATATTTCACATTTTCTTCTTTTATTCATCCTTTTACATTGTTTTATTGTTTATTGATGTCTCATGGATTCATTATGTTCCTCTCATCTACCTTCAATTGTTAAGGAATTATATACTTCTGTGAATTATTGTATCTCTTTTTCCATTTGGCCATTTCAACATTTTACTAATTGATATCTTCTTTTTCCAAACATATGTTATGAAAGATTTTTCAACATTCATCCATATGCATAAGCAAATTTTTAATTTACAAAATTTCCTTCCTCCCTCCCTCCCTTCCTACCCCTCTCCACTCAGCAGCGAACAGTAATATAAGCGTTGTACTTACATATTTTTGGTAAACATGTTTACAGATTAGATATTTTCAGTATGAAGAATTAGGATTAAGGGGAAGATATACATAAAAGTTATTTTTTATAAAATGTTAATCAGATTCTGAAGAGATTTTTTGGTTTTGTTTTTTGGATTTATTCATTTTTCTTCCTCTGGAGGAGGATAGCATTGTTCATAGTAGATCTAATACAGTTGTCCTAGCTCTCTGAACTCTGAGAAAGCTGCTTCCATCAAAGTTGATCATCTCACAATATTTCATAGAATATTCATGTACAATTCAATTTTAAGGTGCTATTGTCTTGTGTCAATTTTTGAATCTTTTTTTTTTATTAGACCAATTCTATTTTTAAAAGTTTTCAAAAAAACTAAAAAAATAAAAAAGTTTTCAATATTTTTCTGCCTCTTTTATCAAATGGCTATCTATTCATAATTTTCTTCCTTTGTTCTCATTAATTTTTTTTTATTTTTCTTATTTTCCTCTTTTATTTTATTTTGAAAATCTTTTTTTTCTTTTTCAGGAATTATTCTTGGACTTGTTTCAAATTTGTTCTTTTTCTCCTTCGAGCCATAGCTTCTATTTTGATATAATTGCTTTCCTCTGAGTTTGTTTCTTGATATTTAAGATTTTTTTTTGTTTCTTCTTTGTTTTGTCTTTGATAATGAGGTTCTTTTCTTCTTGTTATTTGTTCATTTTTCTACGTTATACTTAAATTATATTATTTAATTATGTTAATATTGGACTCAGTATGGGGTGAAAGAGACTCTGTCTCAAGTTTTAGTCTTTTTTGTACAACTATCTTAAGAATTAGATGTAGGAGTTTGGAAGTTTTCAGTGCTTTCAAAGTTTTTGGATCTGGAGAGAGGTGTGATTACTGCTCTTTTGATCTTCACTCTAGTCTTTACTCAATGTCAAGATCACTATGCCAAGACTATCTTTCTCTTTTACTATTAGGAGATACTTTGTTTTCCAGACCTAAGGCCAGCAAGAAAACTTCACCTTGAGTTTGACATATCCACAGTTCTTTGTATTCATCCTCTGGATGAACTTCATCACGGCAAAATCCTAGAATTGTTTCACACCAGGCAGTCCTTGAGCTTGGTCAAGTACATGTAGAAATCATGTTCTGATTATGAAGTCATGCTTTAAATCAAACTTGTTTTGTTATTGCTGTTCTCATTGTCAGAGCTAAAGCTCACTACTTAGCCACTCGAATATTTATTGAGATTTGCTCAGAGTACAGAGGATCTCCTACTAGAGGAGACCTCAGAAAATTTATCAAGTTTTCCTTCTCCATGAAATAAAGAAAACTTTTTTGTTCATGACCACTATTAGCGAATTCTTTTTGCTTCATTCATTTTTTTATTTTTTAGAGATAACTGAAAACTTGTGTGAGTTCCTTGACATTTTAGAGTTAACAGCAGCTATAAAACCTCTTTGACTCTTTGATCATTTGTTTTTAGGGTTGACACCAAGAAAAGCCCCTAATCCTTTAGGATTGCAATTGATAATGCACCTCAGGGCTCCTGCTTTTGGACCAGAATTGATATAGTTCCTCAGACTTAGTGCTGCCTTCAGACCCCTCGGGCAGTGACCTCAGGATCTACACTTTCTCTTGACTAAAAGAGCTTCTCTCCACCCAGAACTATGATCCAGAAGTGGCAGTTGCCAAACAATTGCACTTCAACTTCCCCACTTCATCTTGACCAAAAGTGTTCCTATCTGTCCAAAACTCAGATCCAAAAGTGTGGATAAACAACGGAGTTGAGCATCTGATGCTGTGCCAAGTGCTAGCATGGCTTACTCTGTAATCTCTTTCTGAAAGGTTGCTGGGTCCTCTTACTGTTTCTGGCTTTAAAAGTCCAAAAACTATTTCAGATGCTTCTGTATCCACCACCTACTGTACCATAGGTGATTTACTCACATAGACTCCAGTTCAACTTCCTCCCCCCAAGCCAGTGTTTCTGACCTCCTCTGTTTTGTTTGTTTGTTTTTTTTTTTTTTGAGCTGGAAGAATATCTTACTCTAATGTTGATCCAGCTACTTCAGAATTCAAATTAAGATATTATTTTAAAGCTGTTTGGAGGGAAATGTTGGGAAAGTTCTGCTGAGTGCTCCTTCTACCATTTTGCCACAATAACTCTTACATACAACTTCTACTCTCCACTTACCAGCTTAACATATTCCTTCAGTATATCTTATCTAGACTATTCTGTCTTTCTATCTATCTGTCTGTCTGTCCTTTTTAAATATACCAAAATAATCTTCCTAATGTGAAGATCTGGCTGTATCAGTCCCATGGGCAGAAGTCATCAAAATTACCCTATAAGGATTAAAAAAATACAAAACAATTAATTAGTCATTGAGGCATTCCATAAATTATCTCTAGCCATTTTTTTCAGACTTGTTTCACTCTAATTCTATTTCCATATGTATACACTCACACACACATACACACACACACACACACACACACATATATATATACATAAACATATATATATATATATATATATATCCCATACTGTGACAATCCTCTATCATTTCTGAACCTAACTCTATATATTGCTTCCTAACACATTCCCCACCTTCAAATTCAATATTGGCTTTCCTTGAATTATTTTTGTTCTTTCAGTAAAAAGTAGTCCATTGGGGTAGCTAGGTGGCACAGTGGATAGAGCATTGGCCCTGTAGTCAGGAGTACCTGAGTTCAAATTTGACCTTAGACACTTAATAATTACCTACCTGGGAGGCCTAGGGCAAGCCACTTAACCCCATTTGCCTTGCAAAAATCCTTAAAAAACAAAAAAAAAAGGAGTCCACCCCTCTACATATTGCTTATGCAAATATTTCCACATTCTCTTCCTTGTCCTTATCAAATTTTATCTTATAGTTAGTAAATAAGCATTTATCACACAATCTTGCAATCTACTTAAAGCCAAGTACTATGGGGGTGCTTATACTTGAATCTCTGTCAAATAATACATAGTAGTTATATATAACAAAAAATTGTTGAATTGAATTGAATTTCATCCTGAGTATAATTCAAAGATCTAGTTGACTTATAATTTAGGGTAATTATTTCCATTTCCTTCCAGTGCAGGGCCTCCAATTAGCCTACTTAAGCTAGAATGTAAATTCCCCAAAGGGAGGGGATGATTTTCTTTGGTCTTTGTATTTTCAAAACCTACTGCAGAGTGGAGTCTCCTATAAAGTCAGCACTTCAATACTTGTTGATTAATTATTTACCTGTTAACACTTGTGAAATCTCTCAGTTGCCTAGGAATGTCAAACAAGTACATAGACATTCAGTGCTACCAGTTGGAAGTTATCCTTTCAATATATAACAAGCCTGGCTATCTTAAAGATGCTTTTGTTATTGCCCACTTAGTGAAATATCAATATTGCAATGTTCTGATATTGATATATGATAGTGAGTAGATGACACTTGTAAGAAAATCATGTAGATACAGGTCTTTGAAAATGAATAAAATTAATATCAAAAAAAGTAACTCAAAATGTAACTAAAAAGAAAATATTGACTTGTTGATCACAGTTTAAGAGTTTTAAAGGTGCCTTGGAAATAATTCAGTCTAACTCATTTGAGCTTTAGAACTGAGAAAAATATGGTCTAGGATTAAAGTAATTTGTCCAAGGTCAAACAGATAAAAAAATAGTAGGGTTGGTTCCCTTGAAAATATACAACCTTTCTGACTTCACCTATATATACTATCAAATAATTTCTTGCCATCAACACTATAGATGCATACTCCTACTTATTACTTGTAAATCAATCATCTTCATCTTTATCATCAAACTAACTGTTGGATACCCATTTGTTTAAAAAAAGTGTTTTAAAAAATCAACAAATTAAATTCAGTTCTTCACTTTTACATTAATTATGAAGATCAGATACAATAAACATTCAGTGATATGCATGTAGATTATCTCTATTTTATGATTTATCTGTGGACAATTTACATTTCTAGCCTGTTTTAATTTTTTATAAGCATGCTTCTAGGTTGCATTCCTCTGTTAAGTGCTTAGGGAATGTGAATGAATTTTTTAAATTAGCCTGAGTCAACTATTAGGAAGATAAATCTTATAATTTAAACAACAAATTATATATTGAAAACTCAAATAAAAGTGATTTTTAGAAAAATCCATGGTTTGGAATTGTTTATGCAACTAGTATCATATGAATATGGAAAAACAAAGTCCTGAATACACTCTTGCCTTAACATCCCCCTTAAGACTCTCTGTGTGTTTCATCCCTTTTTTAGTGTTACTTATGACTCTGGAATGATTGGCATATTGTTTATGTTTCTCCCCTACAACACCTTAGTAAATTAACTCTGTCCTATTCTTCTGTCCCTGTCCTCCTCTGCCCTTCATTTCTGCTATGTCTGATTAAACTCTCCTCTACCGGGTAGTTAGGTGGCCTACAGAATAAGTTGTAGGATTTAGTCAGGAAGACCTGAGTCTTAATCTTATTTCAGAGGCTTATTAGCTGTGCCATACTAGACAAATCATAAACCTCTGCAACATTTTCTTCTTCTGTAAAAATGGGATTAATAAAAAGCAAACTACCCAAAGTTGTTTTGAAGACAAAATGAAATATCTGTAAAACACTATATAAGTGTTAGCTCTTATGGTTGATATTTTTATCATCATCATCTTTCAAAATTTTCTTCTATCTTTTTAGAGCTCCCTAAAACCTATCCTCCTGAATGTCCAAAATAATCTGTCCAAGGTCAAACAAGTAGAAGGTAGTAGGGTTGATTCTTTGTAAATGTGAGTCCTTTGATTCCAAAATGGCAGAGTAAAGGAAGTACTTGACCCCTTCCAAAATTCTCCTCCAAACAACTTTAAAATTATACCTCAAATCAAATTCTGGAGTAGCAGATAGAAAACAAAAGTCTGAGTGAGACATTCTTCTAGTTCAAGATAACTTATGAATTTGAAAAAAGAGAACTGTGATACAAAATTGAGACCAGAGTCCCTGTGAAGGAAATACCAGTGGTGGAACTAGGTGGTAGGGACAAGCAACAATAGCTTTGGAAGCTCTTAAGGCAGGGACGACAAGGGGACCTAACAATTGGTCAGAAAGAATATCCCTATGCTAACTGGACATCACATCAGATACTGTTTAGCAACTCCATTGCCTATACTCACTTCTGGGAAAGAGTTCAGTAGCAAGGAGAACGTTCAGTGAATTTGTCAACTATGAAAGCTCCAGTGACCTCTGTCTTCAATTTATCTCCACTGTGAATATGAATAATCACACCTTAGACACTGCTCCTTCTTCTTATTCAAATGAATTTGTTTCTAAACAATCATATCCCTCTGTTTCTACTCCAAGAATGTGAATAAAATAATACTGGATAAATAATTTTTAAAAATCAGAGTTATGAACTAATCTAACCTTTTTGGAGAGAAATTTGGAATTATACCCAAAGGGCAATAAAATTATGCATACCTTTTGATCCAGCAATACCACTACTAAGTCTGTATTCCAAAGAGATCACAAAAAAGAGTAAAATACCCACATGTACAAAATACTCATAGTGGCAAAGAATTGAAAATTGAAGCAATGTCTATCAATTGGGGAATGGCTGAACAAATTATATTATATGAATGTGGTGAAATATTATTGTTCCACAAGAAATCATGAGGTTTAGGACTTTATAATATGAAAAGACTTACATGAACTGATACTGAGTGAAATGAGCAGATCCAGAAGAACATTATACACAATAAAAGCAACATGGAGTGATGATCAACTATGATGGACTTGATAACTTCTGCAAAGACAATACTAAGAGACTTGTGATGGAAAACATCACACATATCAAGAGAAGGAACTGTGGAGTTCAAATGAAGATCAAAGTTTACTATCTTCAGTTTTTTAAAAAAAAGTTTTCTTATGAATTGTCATTTTTTTCTCTCTCCAATTTTTTTTCTCTTCCATTGTTTGTGATTCTTCTTTCATAACATAAATAATATGGATCTATGCTTAGCATGGTTATTGATGTAGAGCCTATATTAAATTGCTATCTGTCAGGGAGAAGGGGGAAGGAAGGGAGAGAGGGGAAAAATACAAAAAAGGATTTTAGAAAACTACCATAATATGTAGTTAGAAAAATAAACATATTTAAAAAAAATAAAGCTAATTTTCTATACTTTATTTCAATTTATCCTTCTTTGCCACCTAGCCATCCTTCTACTCTACTCCCACCAATTGATCAACTGATTTCTTCCTCCATGACTATCTCAAACCTTTCTCTTCTCTTTAAGATCTAAAATCTATGCACACATCACAATTCTCACTTAAATTAGTTCAACTTGTGCTGAGGGACAGAAAGTCCTATGGACTAGGTAGACAAAACTAAAAACATTGTCACCTCAATCACCAGTTTCCCCCAGACCATGGAGAAGAGAGTCCAGAATCCTATACCCAAGTACCCTGGAAAATCACTATATCCCCTTCATCAAGTCACTATCCTTGCTTCCATCTGAGGATCAATTTTTAAGACAATAATTCCATGAAGACTGTGCCACCATTACAATATTATTCACACTTTTTCACCAACCACATCATAGTTTCCAGATGCCTTAAAAGAGAAAAAGGTAACAGTCCATCCTAGAGGGACCAGACTACAGTCACCATCTTTATCACAAGCTTAATACTCTGGGAATAGCAGCACATCCAGCCCACCACATCCAGTCCTTATTTCCATCTTGGACCCATGGTAATTGTCCAGTAAAATAATCACTATGACTTCTCAATCCAGAAATTGCCTCTGTAGACATTTTAACCCTGATCCTAATGGAAAAAAGGACACATCCTGGTTTCACTCCATTGGTGATTGGGAAATCTCAAAAGCATCATCCACTCCAGAACATGAATAAGCATGAAATTGATGTACAATATTGATGATCTCTGGACAACAAAATTTTGATGTAATTTTCATAAGTCCTCATGACTGATGGTATCAAAAGCCTTGGTCAGATCTACAAATGTTGTATGAAGACCTCCATTCTGTTCCTAGCATTTTTTCTTGGAGTTGTTGGACAGCAAACATCATATCAACTGTTCCTTTACCATTTCTAACTCCATACTGGCTCTCAGGGAGGTGATCATCTTCCAAGTGAAGGATCAGCCTATTGAGATGGACTCTGGCAAGAATCTTACCAACAATGACTTAAAGAAAAATACCCCTGTGATTGTCACTGGACAATCTATTCCCTTTACCTTTATAGAGAAGGACAAGAATGGCATCCTTGAATTCTTGAAGGATAATGTCTTCATGCTACATAACCTGGAATATTTCAGTCAGTCTTTTAGATGAGCAATGGATCCCCTATTTGTAGATCTCCATTGGAATAGAATCAGCACCTGGTGCTTTGCCACTTGAAGGGAGTCTAATGACATTCAAAACCTCTTTTTCAGTTAGACCTTTAGGGACTGATTGACTTCACCTTGAGGTAAATGGTCAATGGATTCTGAATGGATTAATGTTGGTCTGTTAAGAAAACTATGTAAGTGTTCTGTCTATCTCTCTGGGATCCTGTCCCCATAGTTAATCAACATGGATCCATCAGTACTGAGTAGTTGCGATGCACCATATGTAGACTTCAGATCATCATAAAAGCATTTTGGCTTGTTACTCTCCACATAAAATTGAATATCATCTTCCTTCTTACTGAACCAAGAGTCCTACATCTTTCTAATCTTTAGTTCTGAGTGCCAAAGCAATTTGGTAAGATGGAAAGCAATCAGAATAACTCAAACAAGAAGGTGGAAGACTCAAGTAGAAGCTATAATAAGAACTTGTTTGAATGGATATTATGGTTAACTTGAGAGAAGTTGAAAAAAGTATGAGGAGCATAACAGCTACAAGGGTTTGAAGGACTAATTCATAGGAATACTTTTGTTCTCTGAGATACAAGAGGGCAGACTGGGAATCCATAGTTGAAAGAAGCAAACAATCTAATAATCAAAAGCAGAAGGTACTGCTATGGACTGAGCTTGCCCTCAATGGAAGTTTTCAAACAAATGATAAAAAGAAGGAAACAAACAATTTTTATGGGTCAAGTACTATGCTATGTACTTAATAATTATCTTGTTTAATCCTCATAGCTATCCTGGAGATAGTGTTGTTATTATTCCTAATTTATAGTTGAAGAAACTGAGCCAAATTGGTTAAATGACTTGTCCAGGATCATACATCTAGCAAGATTCTGAGAACACATTTGTACTCATGTCTTTCTGACTCCAAACTCAACATTAGATTGGTCAAAGTGTCATATACTTACCTAAAGTATATCCATTTGGTAGAGCTGTTGAAAAGAGGATACTTGCTTAGGTGCAACTAGGTTAGGAATTTGCTAAAGCCAAGCTCATTTCAGTTCAGAGAGCCAGTAATTAAATCTCCAGTGTGAGTATTTATTCTTTAGAAATCAGCAAAAATTATAAATTTGAGCTTGATTTATTTTTGTTGATTGTCTAGATTTAGAAATATGGTAAGTAAAACATTCGTAATTCAGAATAAACTTTTTTAAAAATTTGTAGAGACTGTCGTTAGCATTTACCAGCACAGCCTTGATTCGACAACTTGTAAGGTTCCCTACAACTTTGATAGTCTGTGATTACCCCCAATCACTTAAGACTTCTCTTAGATTTTGTCCCCTAGCAGATCCTGTCTGATTTTGAACTATTGTATAAAATAGAATCATCCGTATCTGTGTAACATAACTTTCCCAATTGATAAGCTCTACAGAGGCAGGGATTTTGTCTAATCTAAATACTCCTGATACCCAGGTTCTTATCGAAAGCAAATTATAGGTACTCAAATTTATTTAAATGGCACTTTCAAAGCTTCTCTGGTACAACTAAGTATAATCTCTCTCATAACTTACAACAATGAGCATTCCTCTATTATCATAATTTTATTTTTCCTTTTATTTTCCTTTTTTAAATTAGATAAGTAATTTCATTTTTATAGAAATCTTATAATGAATAAATTTACCTAACAGTGCAGATTTACATCTTTGTAATTTAAAGTAAAGAGTTGCCTGGGACATTGTAAGGTTCATTGTTTTACCCAGAGTGACAGTTATGTGACAGAGGTGAACTTGAACCCAGATCTAATGGACTCTAAGGCTAGTTCTTCATCAGTCTCTATAGTATCTTGGATATTTTAATAATTTGAATCATACTTATCTATATCCTAATCATATGCTCCATAAGTACAGGGTCTTTTTGTCTTTTACCTAGTATTTCTTCCAATACTTAGTCCAGTGCTTTGGAATTAGTAAGTACTTAATAAATGCTTGCAGAGTTGATGAATTAAAAGTTTCTGAAATTTGCTTTTAGGCAATGAATGGTGAATTTAAATGGAAGCAATTCATTTTCCTGACATGGCACTGGTAGTCTGAGGGAAATGAAGAGCAAGTACATATAATCAGCAACTGGGTAATCAGTCCTTGAATACTTTGAGAGTGAACTATTTCTTAAGATTGCTTCTGTAAACTCTAGTCCTCACTAGCATCATGGCTTAAGCTACAAGAAAGTAAAGAATATGAGTGCATAGACCTCTTTGTTCAGCACCTGTTCAGGTGTGTCATTGTCTGTGTTTTTAGTAATGGGTGAGCGATGTGGAATGACTCCTTCTGGGTATTTTGAGTACATTTTTAGTAGGACAAGAAAATAAACTCAAAACGTCATAAGGCTGCTTGTTTGTACTTTAAAACGAGTTAGTATAGAAAAGATGATTTTATTTATAAAGCTTTTAGCTCTAAATTCTCTTAATCTAAAATGAATCTACATCATCTTGCTATTTCCCTTATGCTGCATAATTACAGCCACTTAGCACCTCTGTAGAGTTGCTGCATACAGATAGGCTGAAAGAACCAGACCCACAGGGAATGTCGGCACAGGAGGAGGGAAAATAACACTCAATCCCCCTTACATCTGATTTCGTCTCTTTTCACCAATAGATGTCCCTGTAGCAAGTGAAAGAATTTTGAAAGGAGTCCAGGGATGTAATTAAATGAGACAATACAGATGCCAGAATTTAAACACTGCCAGTTTTATGTAATTTAATTAATACTGTGGAGGGGGAAAAATGCTTGTGTTTGCAGTATTTTGCTAAGTAAAGAGCTGCTGACTAAAAGGCATCATTTCTCCACAAACCAGGGAAATGAAGAGTTGTGTCATAGATGACTCTATTTGATTAGAAGGAACGGCCAAATGGAGGCGTCTATTTATTACATTACGTCTGACATTATGAGAGCCTGGGTAATGTAATTATCCATAAAAGACCCACCAGTCTGCCAAGTGTTTCTCACAGGTGTACTTGTCTTTTAAGACAGCTTTCCTAGCCATCTATTACTTACAGCATCCTGTTTCTTTTGTCAGCTCACTGAACTTTATTAAGAACCTTTCTTTAAAGATGAGTAATGTAAAGAAAAAATTTTGAAGTGAAAGAGATAGATTCTGCGGCTTAAAAATATAGCTATGTTGTTATTGTTATTACCAGTTTGTATTTATCTTTTATTCACCAAGACACTTTGATGAATATATATTTTATGTTCCTCAGGGAGGTAGTGTATAATGCTTCAGATGCAGACTCAAAATCCATTTTAGTAATAACTCTGGGTCTAGCCTACACCTCCTTAAATGAAAATCAGGAGAACATAAAAGTGAATGAAAGAGTGGAAGTATATATCAATAATATACTCAAACAAGATCCTGAAGTCTCAGGTGTCTCTTAATTTATTGTTTATGGATATTAAATGAGGAAAATTATTTGAAATTTCAAAGTCTTTGGGGTTTTAAATTTGTCTATATTTAAAATTTGCCTCTTCCCCTCCCTTCATTTCTTTGTACTCCATTGCATTTGTCATCCCATTTACTAAAGTATATATTAAAGATTGAGCTTTTTTCACAAAAAATCAAGTAACACAATGGAGGGAAATGAAAGGCTCTAATGCAAATTCCAAAGGGCATCATTGTTCAATAACTTTTATTTCATATTTGCTCACTACATGATTCTTCATGCCTTTATCTTCCCTTAGACCATGCCAGTCCAATGCATATTAAGCACAATTATGATTACTCCAATCAGATTAATTTTCCTAGTGTGAATAGAGCATTCCCAGAATTAAAGGTTCTAATGGTTGTTATCTATCTTTCTCAAAGAGATCCAGCATCACTATGTTGGAGTAAAAGTGAAGTGTGTCCAACTTTAGCTGATCAGACCAAGAGGTCAAAAGGGTTTAGCACTGGTTAGGCACAAATAGTACAGATCAATATTTGGAGTACCCATAACTCTAAATTTGCACATCTTTTCTTTTGTTATTGCAATTTTGCTTTGCTTATGGAGCATCAAAGGATGCAGGTACACCATGGTGGGTGGTCCTGTGTCAGTATCTGCCATACCTAATACTCGATTCTCAAGTCCTTCAAAGAGACCTTGAGAGTGTTCTTGTATTGTTTCTTCTGACTTCCATGTAAGTGCTTGGCTTGTATAAGTTCTCTGTAAAATAGTCTTTTTATACAAACATGCTTTTGGCATTTGAACATCGTAGTCCATCAGAATTGTATACTCTGCAGTACAGTTCTAATCCTCCTTCTTATCCCATACCTGGGGATACATAAGACTGGGCTCTGATTAGAGTCTTCAACAATCTAGACCTCCTCTCACTTTCTAGATATCTCTGTGACATTCTACTGAGCCATTATATATGTATTATATGTATTCTTCTAACCATAGTGATACATATATATATATATATATATATATATATATATATATATATATATGTATATATATGTATATATAGTATTCTGTTTAATTGTTTACTTTCCTGTATTTTCTTTGAAGCTAGGAACTCTCTTTCTTGCTTATATGCTTATATTTACATGCATAGTTCTTTATTCAATTTCTGATACATAATGCTTAATAACTATCTTTTCTCATTCACTGAATGAGAGGACAGTTTGTCATACTAACATAATTTTGACCAGTCTATATTATTAGCATAAGTAGAAATCTATTTTCCCTATGCCACTAATATACACTAATTCAGTTAAAGATATAAAATCTAAAACACAACAAAAAAAGAATGAGAAAAATTTCAGCTAACTGGAGTAGAGGTTTGTAAAGAAAATCATGATGGAAATATATTTGAAAGCCCTTTTCATCTAGCTCCCCTAATACAAATCAGTAAAAGATTTCACTTTTTTGAATGTGGAAGTTGTATATTTAGAATACATTACTCTAATTTTATAGGTTTCTGTTTGACCAGTTGGCCAAAAAAATTATGTTGCCAATTCATGCCAGTATAGCATGTTAAATTCTAACATGTGTATTAGAATATGTATGAGAAAATGAAAAAGATTAATCTGTCTTTGGAGAATTGAATTGGGAGCATCTGCTATAATGGCACTAGAATTAGATTCATCAAGTATAGAGGTTCATAATGATAATAGTGTTTGCTCTTAGAATATTAAGGGAATCAACCATCCACTTAATTACTAAATATACATATATGTATAACATTCACATGTGCATATACATACACAAAATTTCCTTAACTGTTTCACCTATCTTTGTACATTGTCATAGCCCAAGATCGCTATTCTTATTTGAAGGAAAAGTTAACATGCTGTCAAAAATAAAGCAATTCAAGTTTATACTGATGATTTATGGGTTAGAAAATAATTTCCTCATAACAATTGTGAGAAAGTTATAAACTTTATAATTTCAATTTAAATATGAAACAGTTTAAAGTAAGTTGTAGGCAAATGATATGTCAGTGACAACCTCAAACTAGGACTTAAACCAAATTTATATTGCTCCAAGTGTAATGTGCTTTATACTGTGCAATATAGTCTTAATTCATCTTAGTTTTTCTTTGCTATCTCCTCTTCCTGATCACACCTGATTAAGTGGCCATATTCCCATAACTATTCCCTGTAAAGTAGTCCTATCAATGAGTAAGATGAAGTCATCTTTCAAGTCATTTTATTAATTAATTGGATTGATTTTCACAACACTTGGAATTGCTTTAAGCCATGACCTAAATTTTTAAACTCTCAGGGAGTTCTTCTAATATGAAAACACCTTCAGAGTTCATTCTGAGACTTTTTCAATAGCTTCTCTCCCTCTTTCCAACCAATATGGGTACATACAAGCCCTCAGCTCTTTGCTTTTTTTCTCTTCCTCCTCTTCCTCAAAACTTTTCCATTCATATGGTACCTCTATGTTTTTGAATTTTAAATTATCACTAGTCTTTACCTCTCTCCAAAGCTCCAGCTGTACATTTAATATATTCTGAATATTTGCACAAGAACAGCATGGGGAAGAAATAATGTCTGACACACAGCAGGCATTTAATAAATGTTTATTGATTAATTGATTCATTTAATAAAAGAAAACCCTAGTGTTAGTAGATCACAAGCTCAGTGTAAGCCATTTGATTGGTTCTTGTCCTTTATTATTGAAGAAGATGAAAATGATATCTCTATGTTTGAGACAAAGTACAGTGTGTCTGACTGTGGCTGATCAGACCAATATGAGTTCAGGATGCTCTACCACAAGTTGGGCACAAATAGTCCATGTAAACAACTGGGGTGGTCTAAACTTATAGATGTCACATTTCCTTTGAGCTACTTCAATTCTGGTTTCCTCATAGAGTACAACACCCTCATTGATGAGGGCATGTCATGCTGGGCCAGTGTCTCCCATGCTGTATAATCAATTCTAAAGTTCTTCAATGAGACTTCAGGGTGTCTCGATATTTTTTCTTCTGACTCCCTTGTAAGTGTTTGCCCTGTGAGAGTTCTCCATAAAAAAGTCTTTTTGGCAGACAATCAGTAGTGTTATGTTGAAGCAACAAAAAATCTGATATTGCCTTAGTGTGTTTGGTAACCTAGAAAGAGGACTAGAAATTGTCAAAAGATCTGGATTTAAGGTAAGGCTCTCTCATTTTTTCTATACACATGACTGACTGAGTCATTGTCTCTTGGGACCTTGATTTCCTCATTTATAATATGAAAGGATTGGAACAGATTAAGATTCAATGTAGTATATAGAATGAGGAAGTGATAATACTATTGCATTTGTCACTCAACAGACCACATCTCATCTAATCAGTTCTCTGTGCCACTTTTAGGAATGGCATTGATGAAATGGAGTTTTAAAAGGGAGACAATCAGGATGATGAATTGATTTTAAATATCACAAAAATTGAAGTATACGAGGCTGTTTATCCTGGAAAAGAAGGGACTATGAAATGGAGAGGAGAGGGACTGGTCGTTGTCATCATGAAAATGAAATGAACTTACTATTGCCTTGTGGCGTCTATGTATGTACCTTGACCTAAGTTGAACTCTATCCTCTAAGATGATGACCAAGTACTCATGAATCCTTTCCCCAACAACACTGAAGTATTTTTTTCCTCAGGCTATGAAATCCTATGACGTTATATAGGCTTTTAATTTGGTAAGATACTAATTTAAAATTTCTTTTGATTTTTTTTTTACCTTGAACAATAAGTGAGTATATTCTTCTGCCTTTATATCCTACCTTTCCAGATAATTTGGACTCAAGGCTAGCATTCATTCCCTCTGTTATCTCAGACAAATTATCTAACCTCCTTCAGACTCAATTTTCTCATCAGTAAAATACAGATAACTATGTATCTCACAGGCTTGTTATGGGGATCAAATGCAATCTTTAAACACTATTCAAGTACTAGTTATTATGCCATTAACACTCATACCACCACCTCTCTAGACCAGTCAAAAGTCAAAGCAGTATTTTAAAAGTATTTTATTTTCCAATTACATGTAAAAATAATTTTAACATTTATTTTAAGTTCCAAATTCTCTGCCTCCCAACCCCTACTTGAGAAAGCAAGTAGTTTGATATAATTTATACATGGGCTGTCATGCAGATCATATTTCCATATTAGTCATGCTATGAAAAAAATACTGACAGAAAAAGAAAAATTAAAAAAGTTTTCAAAGTTTGTTTCAATCTGCATTGTGTATGTACAGTGACCTTCTGCCTCTGCTCACTTCACTCACTATGCATCAGTTCATGTAATTCTTTTAAGGTTTTTCTGAAATCATCCTGTTTGTTATTTCTTAATCATCACAATCATCTATTTGTTTCACCATTTTATAATTGTTGGGAAATCCCTCAATTTCAAATTCTTGGCCCCCACAAAAAGAGATGCTATAAATATTTCCATACATATGTAAGATCCTTTTTCCTTTTTTTAAAAAAAATATTTTTAGAATACAGATATAATAATAGTATTTCTGGATCAAAAGGGATGGATCATTTTATAGTCTTTTGGGTAAAGTTCTAAATTGTTCTCTAGTATGTCTGGATCAGTTCATAACTCCACCTGCATGTTTTAGTTCCTGCATACCTGATCATTTTCTTTTAGAATAGCCAATCTGATTTTTGTGAGGCACAGCTGAGAGAGATTTTAATTGCATTTTGTTTATCAATAGTGATCAAGATCAATTTTTTTTATATCACAATAGACAGCTGTAATTTCTTTGTCCAAAAGCTATTTGTTCATATCTGTTGCCATTTATTGGTTGGGCAATGACTCAGTTTTTTCTATAAATTTTAAGATTTATTTTTTCAATATTTTTATGCCTTCTTTTCTAAGGTGCTCATTCTTTTTTTTCCCAACATTTTCTTGAATCACTCTCATTTATTTTTCTAATTTAAACTCTACCTATCTTATTTGATTTTTAGCTCTTCAGAAATTGGGGAAAAGGGGGAAAATGTCCTGAGAACAAGTCATAATTCACATTTTTCTTTGAGTTATTGTATTTAATTGTGTTGACTTCTTTGTATTCTGATTTAGCATTTTGACCACTCCTGTTAGTAATTTTTCAGGTTTAGGTCCTTTTTTATTGGTGTTTGCTCATTTTCCAGTTTATTTCTTAACTTTTAACTTTAAGTCAAAGTTGGGCTCTGATTCTTGGGATGAAGAGGACATTGTTCCAAGTTTTAGGTTTCTTATGACACTGTTTTCAAAGCTAGCTCTTGTAGTCAATAGGTTTTCAGTACTTCCAAAGAGGTATGAACTAAGGAGAACCATGGCCACTTTTCTCCTGGTATGTGTTCTGACCATAAACACTCTCTTTTTTTTGTCCTGGAACTGTAATCAGTATTCCTATTCCCCTTCATGTTCAACTGTATTAGTGCTTTTCTTTACTCTGGAACTGAATTTAATAAATGTTGAATCTTACACCCAATGCCAGCAAAGAATTTCCTGTAACCTCCTTTTGACTAGTTGTCTAACCCTCATACTATCTGTGGGATAAGAGTTCTGAAAGACACCCCTACTTATGCAACTCCCAAGGCTTACTGCTGTTATTCTAGGTGCAGCCTGCATTCGACAGATATCTTTCCTGTTAACCTATTAAGTTGTCTTGGGTCAGTAAATTGTTTCACCCTCTTCTTTTGTTCTTTCTATCACTACCAATTTATTTTGAGGTGGTATTTTTAAATTGTTTAGAAGGAATTTGGGTAACTCAGGCAAAAATGCCTTACTCTGACATCTTGACTCTGCCCCACTACGAGTCTTTTTATTTAAAATTTAGTAAAGAACTGGGTATAAGGAGGATGTCTGTCAATTAGGGAAAGGATGAAAAAAATTATTATATATGACTATAATGAAATATTGTACTGCATGAAATAATGAAAGGCATTAGTTACCCAATTAAGAAGACTTGCATGAAAAGATGCAAAGGAAAGTGAACCAAATCAAGAAAATAAAGTATGCAATTGTTGGATGCAATTGGAAAGACAAAGATTCTGATGAATTGACCAGTCACAAGAATTACCAATACCAGAAGATTGATGAGGAAGCAGAATATTCATCCTTCTTACAAGAGAGATAGACTCAAGGTACAGAATAAGAAACATTCTCATATATGACCACTGAACAAAGTTATATTGTGTAGTTTGAAGAAAGGGATGTAAATAAACATTTTTATCGAGCCAACCATACATATATATATATATATATATATATATATATATATATATATATATATAGTACTTCCTGCAAATATTTTCTCAATTGTTCTTTACAAAAATCTTACAAAGTAGGTGTTATTATATTTAAGGAAAGTGAGGTAAACAGACTTGCTCAAGGTCTCACAGCTAATAATTGTCTGAAACTAGATTTGAACTTGGATCTTCCTGCCTCTAGGCTCAGTGCTCAAGTCACTGTATCACTTTATCTACCACTATGTTTGACTATGCTTATCTGTTATAAAATAAGATTTTGTGCATTTTCCTTGGAATCTTTGCAAGTGCAATACCTGGAAAAGCTAGAAAAGCTAGTAATAATGCTAACCCAAAAGCTGTTGTCAGTTGTTAATGATTTTAATTAATAGAAGTGAACAGAAGAAATTTCAAGATGAAATAGAAAGGGGTGAAGTATGGAACTAATATATTGAATTTATTTTTTAAATAAGATCTACATAACAGAAATTCAAATTTCAGATTTTAAATACAATCCTTTTTTGTTCTATTCTTTGCACATGGAAATGTTTATTTTGGTACAGTTTGTCAATGCAGAACTTAAAAAAATGAAATCCTGAAAAAAGGAAGTGGCATAGCAATGAACAGAAAAAAAACAAAAACAATCTGCTTCTCAAAATTCTACTCCCAAGGTACAGAAAGACATTGGGTTTTTTTTTTTAAATCAGGTCAATGTTGAAAGAAATTACTTTGAAAAAAACCTCTTGATCATTAATCATATTTCTAAGTCACTTATGAATTTCACTCATTGTTTATGGGTGATTCAAGGACAAATGTCCTTCACTCCCCAGTAAACTTATCAAAACAGAAATGATACTAAATTTTGGTGAAGAGTTTGATTCTGTAACAGCTAAAAAAACTCTAATAGATCGTTTTGCTCAGACGTCTTCTCTGAAAACAGTGATTGTGACTTTGTTATGAATATGATGTTCATATTTAACCAAACTTAGCAGAATGAATACTTATAGGTGTGTCCAAGTTTTAAGAGAAGAAAGAATAGAATATGAAGGTATCTTCTTGACAAATATCACCATTCCTGTGATGCACTGGACAAAGATATTTTGCATATAAATTTCCTTGTCTCATCACCACCCTAAACAAAAGAAAAATGATGGTAGTAATTCCATTAAAACCCTAATAGATTGTCAAGTGCTCAGAGGTTTGCTCCCAAAATGGTGGCTATTACTTTAAATTGAATAAAAAGTATTTATATGTAATCAGATTTAGTGAATGACTAAATAAAGGAATATGATTGATTCAAAGTTTTAAGTAAAATATGAAGTCATCCTTCTTGGAAAATACTATCATTCATATGACCTTTTTAAGTGAGGTCAATAAAGATTAATTTATTTGTCTATTCCAGAATAACAGCACAAAGTAAAAGACCAAGGATAGAAGCCAGTACTAACACACTAGACTCTATATCTTAGTACTGATACTTAATAAGTACTTAGTACTTAATTAGAAGGCATCTGAAAGCTCCATCTAAAAAGGCTGTTTTTGCACATTCTTATTCATGTTAGTAAGTGTTTTTGTGGATCATTCAAGTGTACATGAGATGGAAAAATAGGTTTAAAATATCAACAAGTTTTAAGAAAATCAAGATTTTTAGCTGTATTAAAGTATTTTATTTCCTATAAATCAGTAGCTATTCTTGTATAACCAATTACTTTTATAGACCATACCAAAAAGAAGTAAGGTAAAATGATTTTTCCCTATCCTCTATAGACATATATATTGTATATCTGTGGGTCCCAGGAATCTAAATCTCCAAAGAAGAACAGAAAACAGCATGCTAGGTGTGAGCAATCTATCATATCAAAAACAAGGAATTTCAAAGTAAAAGCAGTATTAAATATATCAACAAAGAAATCAGCTTTGGGCTAGTTAAGTATTCACTGAGGGTTAATGATGGAGAGTCCATGTATTTAATGTTCCTCCAAGACATCAGATTGACTCAATGAAGGTATTAACATATTAGCTAGATATCCAGTCAGTATTTTAAAGAAGAACTTGTCCACAAGTTATATGATGAGTTATCATCTATACCCTGGGTGGTGATTACTCACATGGATGATATCCCAATTTCATTTTGGTGTTTTGAATTTGGGCACACAAAGAGAATCAAAGAGCAAAAAAGATTGGCAGCTTGACAACTTTTATAAGAGATATAAAGAAAGAGAAGAATTAGAGAGGAAATGATTTCATAAGAACAAAAAAATGAAAAATGGTCACATTTGGATGCGCTTCTCTTAACCCCTATAGATCATGAAGCAGTTAGAGTTTAACATGTGAGGGTCTCTACCTGTACCACCTTTCTTCATTGTGGATTCTTTCTATTAGTTTCTATTGACTTAAAGTTTTTAGAGTCATTCACAATTATATTCATGTGAAATGTACGATTATTGAAAATTGTATATTAAAATATATAATGATTTCTTTTTTCTTCCATTAAAAAATGTCCACTAGACACTAGAAATCTCACTATAATTGCAAGTGATGATTAGCAGTATCACTGGGTTCAAGCTATAGACTGCATACCCCTATGGAGCAATCACTCATGATTTTGGAGACTTACAGAATATCAGGAATGTCTGGGAAGAGATAAATCTCATAGACATATGGCCTGCTTGCCACCTGAGACAGAGGGACTATATCTTCCATTTTAGCTCTCATAAAACATGTTTGGGGACCCAGACATTTTTGATGAATAAATCTTGGATACTGAAAGTTCAATCTTGTTTTGTTGACTCTGAAGTTATTTCAGGCCATATGCCACTGCCAATATTTCTACAACAATAAATGACTTGGAAAGGGAGGGTAGGGCTAGGGTGATGTATGCAATTTTGAAAAATTAACATTTTCCCTCTTTAAACAGGGAATTTATCTTTATATCAGGTATTACTTTCACGGTTAGATCTAATTTTTTAAAAATAGAAAATAAAGACTATTGTAAATGAATGTTTTTTTCAGAGAAAAATAAATGTATTGCTGAAGGAAAAATAATCAGGAAATTAAGATTTAAGTGCAGAAATATGATAATTAGCAAGTAGTCAATAGCTAACAAGAATGTTTTTCTGGATTACTTCAATTTTCAGATCAAGTCATGATAATATAGCTTAAGGACTAGATTGCTACTCTTAGAATCAGAAAGACATGAATTCAAATTCCATTTCATTCTAACATGTTTTGTGACTTTGGGAAAGTCATTTGCCTCGTGTGCTTCAATCATACTAAAGTGTATAGACAAGTCTAGGTCTTATCAACTATGTTATAAACATGATAGTATCTGTTTTATTACAAGAAGGACCTACATTGAGAAACTCCTTTGAAAATTAGAAGAACTACATGTAGCCTTCAAATTATATATGCGAATAGTTGATGGTTTTGAAGTGTGTCATATTAAACAAATTTGCCAGATTAGAGTTCTGAAATATTACTTGAATTCCTGAAATACTGTGAGTATTTCTTGGTAAAGAAAAAAAGGCTTCACCAAATATGAGGCTTTTTGGTTTTACTTAAATTATTTTTCTCTGGCTTACAGTTTTGATGTCAACCACTGGGGCCACCAGAATTCCATGTGACCTTTAAAGTGTTTAATTTGGCTGCCTACCCTGATAAATATCAGCATCTGGGTCCTACCTCTTCCCACTGCTTGACCACTTCCCACAGAGTAATATAAGGATTTGTTGTTTTGGGTTTTTTTTTTAAAAGATACACTCAGAGTTTCACCACAAATACAGATTCCCATGGAAACCAAATGGGAAGGAAATAAAGAGGAAAGGCAGAATCTACTAAATTTCCTTTAGACTTGCTGTCTGATTTTCATTAGACCTGTCATGATTTCTCTTAAGTATTGTCCCTTTAGGGCCACTATTTATTTTCTTAGCAGAGTGAAGGTATTGCCAATATGAACTCTCCTTGCCCTCCTTCCTGGAATAGTTTAAACTTAATGATATATCTTTCATTCAGAAATTCAAAGACTTTGCTAATATTATATTCCATCAAGGATTACTCATGGCTTTATATATGAAGAAAGTGAGAAACTGAGCTTTGCCAAATCAGTCTGGGTTATTCTGAAATATGAAGAATGTTGAAATGATCTAAGCAAATTAATAGCACCAAAAACCTTTCTTTCCTCTGAGAAGAGGACTTACAGGTTGCAAAAATGAAAATCAGAATAGTTTGCCAAAAGGAGGGGGAACCCTAATTGCAAATTGTCCAACTTCAGAATTTCAATTTTCAACTTTAATTTCTTGGAATCTGTTTAGAGCTATAGGAAAAAATGACAGTGTTAACGGCTCTCAGTGTCAATGATTCAACTAAATTTAACGGAACAATGTGCAAATGTCATTTCAGATCCAAGTTAGACAATAAAGAATTTAAAGAATAATATTATTTTATGTGATTAAATCCCAAAGCATCAAACAAACTTTAGTTTCACATCTTTTACCAATTTAAATCTCCAGACTAATTACCAGGAATTTTCGTGTGCTATTTCAAATGCATTGTAGTCCACCTGCATTATCTCATTTTGATATAGAAATTGACTCCAGGTTCTAGAAGAAAATGATAGCAGAATATAGGTTCTGCCAGGTCGTACAGATTTGGAAATGCTGATATTGACGAAAGAAAAAAGAGACCTAAAAGCAACAGAACATCTCCTTCCAAGGAGCAGCCTAGCAAAGTTAAGAACAGTTAGATGGCACACAGCCAGTGTCTGAAGCCAGTTTCCCTGATGTTAGGTTCATAACTAGCAGTCCTTTAACTGCTTCAAGAGAATGGAGCATTACTTGAAGTATGATTGGGAGGTAATACAAATTTCCCCCCATGATTAGAAGTTGCTTTAGCTAGAAAACAGTACTTGGAGTCAGTGAGACCTGACTTCAAATTTTGATTCAGACACTTACTAGATGTGACTCTGTGTAATACTCTTATATTTTCTAGCCTACAGTTTGCTCCTTATTAAATGTGCATAATAACAGACTCTACCCTCCCATTGTTGTTATGAGGATCAAATTAGATAATAAAACCCAAACTTTAAAGCAACATTTAAATACTACACATGATTATTTTTACAGTAACTTCTAATGACTGATTTTTATGAAGGACTCTGTTCCACATCATTGATGAAATCATGGGACCTTAAAGTCACACACTTCATTATATATATATATATGTATATGTATAATACATACACACACACACACACACACACACACACACACACACCACACATATATATGTATACACATATATATTAGGGACTGTTTTGTGTGGGCATCTTTATCACCTGGTACATTGGTTTACTAAGTGCCATGGGAGTGGAAGTGGATTAGAGACTAGGAAGCATATTTAAGCACTTGTATTTTTGGTAAATAAAAGGAGACCTTGGTGTAACAAAGGGAGAACTTGTCTTCCTTGTCTCCAGCCCTGTCAAACGCTGGCCTGGGGAAGGTAAGTTTGAAAAGGGACTCAATATATGTGTATATTTATATATATATATATATATATATATATATATATATATATTCATTTGCATGAAACACCAACAATATATACATATATTATGTATGCCATATGATAATAAATATGTAAAATATATTATATATATATATATAATTAAATATATAATATATAAATATATACTTATATAGCAAGAGTTAGAGTAGCAAGTTTCTAGACATTTGTTTTTTGTTTAATGTATATCTAATATACTTAAAGCAATTTGGAGTAAAGAGAATTAGTTATATAAGAAATTCAAACTCACAAAATATAGTTCAAATTTTTTATTAAAATTCAATTAATTTCAATTCACCAAGCATTTATCAAGCACCTGCTATATTATAGACCCTGAAGCTAAAATACAAAAACTATGATTCCTGTTCTTGAGAGCTTTGCATTTTACTAGAGGAATGTATTTACAGACAATTATCTACACAGATGGGTATTTTTAAAATATTTACTGTTTAAACCTAATGTCATTTAAGAAACAAAGAGAGTACTATAACTGGGAAGTTCAGGAATGTATTCCAAGAAGAGGTGGTACTCAGCATATGCTTTAAAATTGCCTGGGATTCTTAGAGATGAAAGTAAGGAGGTAGAATATTTTGGGCAAGTGTTCAATCTGAGCCAAGTCCCAGAGCAGAATAAAAGCTCAGATGCTATCCAATCCAATACAGGATTGAAAACTGAGACCTCCAGATGTCAAGTGATTTGCTCAAGTATACATAGGAAGGGAAATAATAGTGATGCTTGCTTTGAAT